>NW_017672761.1:20882-170928 GCF_001879085.1 Nicotiana attenuata | reverse complement strand
AAAGTATACATAGCGCCAATCTTAGCCTAGAGATGAAACGTAAGTTGATTGAATTTTAAAGCTAACGCAGATTGTTTTATTGGTCCCATTCTGATATGATAGGTATACCACCGGAGGTAATGACTCACAAATTGAATGAAGATCCGTCTCACCCACCTGTCAAACAGAAGAAAAGAAAGCAAGGCGCTTTTAAAAATCAGGTGATTCAGGATGAGGTGAACAAATTATTAAAAAATGGGTCTATTCGTGAGGTAAAGTATCCTGAATGGCTAGCTAACACTGTCGTGGTACCTAAAAAGAATGGTAAATGGCGAGTTTGCGTAGATTACACAGATCTTAATAAAGCCCGCCCTAAAGATTCTTTTCCACTGCCACACATAGATCAATTGATTGATGCAACTGCAGGTCATGAACTATTAAGTTTTTTATATGCATATTCAGGGTATACTCAAATTAAAATGGATTCAGGAGATGAATAAAAAACTTCCTTCATAACAGATAGGGGGACTTACTGTTATAAAGTAATGCCCTTTGGTCTAAAGAATGCAGGAGCAATGTATCAGAGGTTAGTTACCAAAATGTTTCAAGAGCATTTGGGAAAAACTATGGAGGTATATATAGATGATATGCTTGTTAAAACTCAGCATTCAGGAGATCATATATCGCGTCTATCTGAAACTTTTAAAATTTTGCGAAAATTTAATATGATGTTAAATTCCGAAAAATGTGCATTTGGTGTTGCATCAGGTAAGTTCTTAGGTTTTCTTGTTTCTAACCGTGGTATTAAGGTAAATCCTGCACAGATTAAGGCCATTGAAGAAATTCCTGATATACTCTCAAGCAAGAAAGAGGTTCAAAGATTAACAAGGAGGATTGCAGATTTGGGAAGATTCATTTCTAAATCATCAGAGAAATGTTTTCAATTCTTCTCAGCTCTTAAGAAGTAGGATCATTTCGAATGGAACGAAGAGTGTCAGCAAGCACTGAGGAATTTGAAAGTGTACTTATCAAATCCACCGTTACTAGCAAAACCAAAGGTTGGGGAAAGATTGCTCATTTACCTTGCTGTTTCAGAAGTAGCGGTAAGTGCGGTTTTGGTTCGAGAAGAACAAGGTAAACAATCCCCTATCTATTATGTTAGTAAATCTTTGTTAGATGCAGAAACGCGGTATCCTCAATTGGAAAAGCTTGCACTCGCATTAATCATGGCATCTAGGAAATTAAGGCCTTACTTTCAGTGTCATCCTATTGCTGTAGTAACTGCCTACCCTTTGCGTAATATATTGCATAAGCATGAATTATCAGGTAGGTTGGCTAAGTGGGCAATAGAGTTAAGTGAATACGAAATCACGTACCAACCTAGAACTGCTATAAAATCACAAGTGTTAGCTGATTTCGTGGCTGATTTTAGCCACGGCATGCAATTAGAAGCATAAAAAGAATTACAGGTGCTCATTGGAGCTAATCTCAGAATTTGGACTTTATTCGCTGATGGTTCATCTAATGTGAAAGGAGCAGGTTTAGGGATTGTTTTGGTACCACCTACGGGTGAAACTGTTCGACAGGCTATTAAATGTCATTCAATAACTAACAATGAGGCAGAGTATGAGCTGTGATTGCAGGTTTAGAATTGGCTCGAGAACTTGGCATAAATCAGATTATAATCAAGAGCGATTCTCAACTCGTGGTTAATCAGATGTTGGGGACTTATACAGCCAGGGAAGCCAGGATTTAGCAATATTTGGAAAAGGTGCGGGAGTTGATAAAGCAATTTCAAACCTGGAAAGTTGCGGGTACCAAGGGATGAGAATCTTGAAGCAGATGCTTTAGCTAATCTCGCATCTGCGGCTGATGTGGGAAGCGATGCAAGTGCCTCAGTTATTCATTTATTTCATTCAGTTCTCAACCCTGACAGGAATGAGGTAAATTTTAATAATTTAACTTGGGATTGGAGGAACGAGATTGTTGCTTTTTTGCAGTATGGAACCGTCCCTGATGACAAGAAAAAAGCCCATGCACTTCGAAAAAAGGCTGCTCGCTATTGTTTAAATCAAGGCAACCTATATCGTAAAATGTTCGGTGGCCCCTTAGCTAGATGCCTCGGACCTTCTCAAACAGAGTACGTAATGAGGGAAATACATGAGGGGCATTGTGGAAATCACGCTGGAGGAAGATCATTGGTAAGAACTTTAATCAGGGCAGGTTATTATTGGCCAAAAATGGATCAAGAAGCGGAAAGTTTCGTGGCCAAATGTGATAAATGTCAAAGGTACGGTAACAATATGCATAGACCCGTGGAATTATTACATCCGGTCATCGCACCATGGCCATTCATGAAATGGGAATGGATATCGTGGGTCCATTACCACAAGCAAAAGGACAGGTAAAATTTCTGCTCGTACTTACTGATTATTTTACTAAATGGGTAGAGGCAGGAGCCTTCAAACAGGTATGAGAAAAGGAGGTCAGAGATTTCATTTGGCGAAACATCATATGCCGATTTGGCGTACCAAAGGAGATCGTATGTGACAATGGTCCTCAATTTATTGGAGCTCAAATCACAGAATTTTTTCAAAGTTGGCAAATTAAAAGGATTACGTCCACACCTTATCATCCAGTAGGTAATGGGAAAGCAGAGTCAACAAACAAGGTTATTATTAATAATTTAAAGAAACGTTTGGAAGAGTCAAAAGGCAATTGTCCAGAAGTGTTACCCGGTGTTTTATGGGCATACCGTACAACAATAAAAACAAGTACGGGAGAAACACCATTTTCATTGGTTTATGGAGCAGAGGCTTTAATTCCAGTTGAAATAGGAGAGCCAAGTACAAGGTTCACACACGTAACTGAAGAGTCTAATAATGAAGAAATGCGTGTGAGTCTCGATCTACTCGAAGGAAGAAGGGAAGCTGCGTTGGTAAGATGGCAGCACAAAAGCAAGTTATAGAACGGTACTACAACAGAAAAGCTCGCCTCAGATTTTTTAAAATAGGGGACTTTGTGCTCAAAAAAGTTTTTCAATCCACAAAGGCAGCTAATACGGGAAAATTAAGTCCAACATGGGAAGGACCCTACAGAATTTGTGGTATTGCTGGCAAAGGAGCATATGAACTGGAAACAATGGATGGTAAAGCGCTACCTTCACATTGGAATGTTGTTCACTTGAAAAGATATTATTTCTAAGAATACCCGCGATCAGGTATCCATCTTTTAAAGTTTATTTTTTGATTTATTAAAATTTTACTAACGATTTTAGATGCTAGGCAAAAACCTAACCCGTACTAAATGATGAGTCACGACCTGTAAGGTACACAAAATAAACTAAAATTCCTGGCCTAGGGTTACAATAATTCTGATAGAAATACAAACGGGTTAGCTAGTCTTCATCTAAAATCGTACCTCCGAGTCCTGTGTGTTTTTCCTTTTCAGGAAAAGGACCAAAAGAGAGAAACAACCAAGTGCTCGAGGCTTCATACTTCAACACTCAAACACTTGGGGGACTACATACTATACACAAGTATGTATAAGGAAGGCAAAGAAGATTGAAGAAAAATCATGCCTGAAAAAAGTCAAGTGGTCAAGTGCAGAGTAAAAGTCACGAAGTCATGAGCCAAAGCTAAAGAAAACCTTACTATAGTTAGGGTAAAGCTATGTACTAAAGCAGGTTATGAGGAAAAACCTTGCATCTGTTATTTTAAAATGAAACGGTTTGTAAAGACAAAACCTCGTGTTTATTATTTTCTTAAAAATCTGTTACAAGAAAAACAGTTACGAGAAAGTTATAGATGTAATTCAAATACATGTAAAGTATTATTTAAAACTTGTCAAAGTTTAAAAATAAAAACTTGTCAAGTTAATTCAAAGAAACATGTGTGTTCCTATTTCTTTTATCGTATGCTAACACCATTATGAAGTTGAGACGTCTTCTTCATTAAGTGTCGAAATATAAAAGGGCTCTCTTTTATAAAACTCATGTTTAAATCATGAGATTAACAGAAGCATTTCCAAATAATAAAAATGCAAAATTATTCTATAAGTCCTTAAGAATAAAGGCAAGAATAAAAGCAAATAGAAGTTAAAACAATAAACATAAAAAACTTCTTGAGTACTTAAGACTAAGTAAGAACTTAGTCACAAAACTATGAAATTGTTTATACAAATTGCCCCATGAAAGGCTTAGGGACATTAGTTCCAAAATCAACCCTCAAATGATAACCAAGGGTTTGATTATAAATGTCTAAAATAAACTTTCAAAAGAATCCAAGAGCCTTAAACATAGTTTTCCAAAAAGGTACCTGCAAAAAGGGAATTTAAAGCAATGTAAATTTTTTCACTAAGAAGAGAGAACTGAAGAAGGATCATCAACGGGCTCAACTTGGGCAAGATCATCAACGGTTGCGGGTTGATCTTCATTCACAGCAACAGGAGCACCAACAGACGAGGTCTCGGCTTGGCTTGCAACAAGAGGCACTATTGGGCTTAAAGAAGGTGAGACACCCGTGGCAATTTCAGCGTTCACACGAACTTCAACAACGGGAGTTTCAGCCACGGAAGTTTCAATCACGGGAGCTTCAACCTCGGGAGATGAAAAATATTGTGTTTGTTGAGCTCGTTCAATGGTTTCATTCACCTTGGCTAATTCTGATTCCAGGTTAAAGCTTTCTTGGACCATTTCCAGTAAGGTGTCACGACGTGAATTTAAGAATGCCCAACTTACCTCAACATCAGTTTTCTCTTCAAGGATTTCATAATCCCTCTCCCAAGCAGCGACCTCATTCTTGAGCTCTTCATTCTCAGCCAAGACAGAGCTATAAGAAGATTGAAGAGTGGCATGAGAACTCTCCAAAGCATGCACCTTATCAACAGAGGCTCGAAGATCCTCCTGTGCCTTAGTTAAATTATGAACCAGCTCCCCGGCATAAATTTCTTTTTGATTCAAAAGATCCTTCAACGCCCTGATCTCTTCACTGGCCTTGGATAACTGTTCAGAAAATGAAGACTCAAGGTGCTCCCTTTCCTTCTCTGCTTGGCTCGAGGAAGCCTTGATAACCGCCAGCTCCGAAGTTAATGCTCGTACTTGCTGTTCTAAGGTACTTTTTCTCTCTTGTAAATCCTCCATGTCGATTTGAGCGCTGTCAAACTGTTCCTTCCAGTTGTTTGCCTCCAACTGGGAATCACGTGCTACCTTCTCCAAGAGGGAGATTCTGCTCATCAGCTCAGTGCTAATAAGATTGTCCTACGTAAAAAAAGAGAAGTAAGAATCCCAAAGTCGAAAATTTTTACATAATGGAGAAAAGTAGGAAAGAAAAATACCTTTAAAGTGGCATGCACTATGTCATTCATGAGAGTCAGGCTATGGCTCTCAAGCTTTGCTTTCTCGATGGGGCCAATCAAAGGCTCGAACCAAATATCAGCTTGACCAGACTTTCTCAGGAGGCTGTTGTTAGCAGGAACTTCAATGGTTACGCTCCTTATAGCAGTACTCCTACTTGAAGAGCCCACCTCAGTATAATGAACGATAGGTGGAGGAATTGCCAAAGGAGGAGCGGTGGAAGAAGGAACAGAAGCAACAGTTGACGAAGGTAAAGAAGCAATCACAGGTACGGGAGATGAAAAGGAAGATAAGGAAAGCTCGTCTAGAACAGGTCCTAAGTTTCCACTACCAAAACCACTAACAAAAAGTTGATCGATCGACTCATGAGTGTCGTGAGGAGAGACGTCATCATCAGGAATGATAACTGGAGTAACAACAGGCTCGGAAAGAGACAAATAAGGGGAGACTTCAGCCTCGTCATCAGAAACGATACGTCTCCTGGCTGAGGTCTCATCACCAGGGAGCCCTCATCTTTTTCCTCTGAATCTTCTTCCTCAGTAGCTTTTCTTTTTGAAGAACCCAAGAATATATCTTGGGCTGAAGAGGTAAGAGTACTCAAAGAGTCACGAGAAGCTATGATTGCCTCTGCGGTGACTCCTCAAATAGAAAATCCTGATAAAAAGAAGGATAAAAGTTAGAACAAAGAAAATATTTATATACAGACAAAGTAAAATAGAAACTCTTACCATGAGTTTTTACTTTCCAACCGTAACGGTTGGAAAGGTTTTTCCACGACCTAGCCTCCATTGGAGCGGTCTTCAACAATTTTCCTACCCAACCACGGAAGTTGGGTACAATTTCCACAACACCCATGGTTGCTGAGAAAAGAAAAAGAAGCGACATTAGAAAAGTTGATAAGCTTGAAAGGGAAAGGCACGAGGAAGATTTAACACTTACGTGCAAAGTTCCACTTCTCAGGGAAGGGAACGTTATTTTTACCCACTAAACCAGCAGTGGGGGCAGCAATAAACCGAGCATACCAGCCGCGGTCTTTATCGTCCTCAGGGCTTACTAAAACCCTCTTGCTCCTGGCCGTTAGGGTAAACACGCCGTTGCGAAAAAGCCTAGGGGAATAGAGATAAATTAGGTGGGGAAAAGTAAATTCAACATCCACCATGTTAGTGAGGTGCCTCAAGCAGGCGACGGCCCTCCAAACAATCGGACCAATTTGACCCAAACACACGTTGAAAAAATGGCAAAAGTCTAGAATGACCGGGTCAATGGCCGGTTTAAATCATAGAGTGAAAGGGTATGTGTAAACAAAAGAGAATCCGATTAAGTAAGAAGTGATCCTTTGATTTGGGTTAGGAATGATAATTGGAATATCGTCACTCCAGTGACAATCCTTACGAATTATGGGAGTTAAAATATCTGTGATTTAAGTGGGGAAAGCATCAGCACGATCTAAAGAGGTAACTTGGGTCCTGAGAGATTCTCTATCATGGTGAATTTTTTTTTCTGTTGGGACTATTTCTTCAACTAGAGGCTCACGAAGGGGCTCAGAGGATTCTTTATTCCTAGAAGAAGACCTCTGAGAAAGGGAACCTCTAGTCCTAGAAGAGGGACCCGAGCTAGAAGAAGGAGTGGATGTGCTACCACCACGAGCAGACCCCAAGCTACGGAGTCTACCCCCTCTTCTATGCCTAATAGGAGCATTGGGGAAGTTATCTAAAATGGGGGTTCTCCTAGGGTTAGGGCTTGGTGAAGCCATGACAAAGAAGAAGTAGAGCAGAAGAGAATAAGAGGTTTTTGAAGAAATAAAGTGTTTGACACGCTTTATGTGGTAAAAGACAAGTAAAGAAGTTATATTTATACTAATGGGTAACCGGCAAAAGGAAAAAGTACAATGATGGAAGAGCTATAATAATGATAACTGACACTTCGTGAATAGGGAAGCCGAAAAGAAAGCCTAAGAAAGTGCTGCAAAACTGTAGAACCAATAAAAGGATGACACGTGTCTAATGCATTAAATGGAAGTGACAATTGAAGCGTCGATTTTGTCAGAGCATTAATGGTGACAAAAATTCTCTTTTAAATGAATTTTACTTCCCAAATATTCAAACTGATGAATAAATGGAAAGTGGGGGGACTATCTGTATTGGGAAAAATTGTATTTTATATATATGGTGACGTGTCAGGACACGTGGATTGGTCAAATGGTCAATGAATCACAATTAGACACGATTCAAGAATTGTAAAATAGACGCGAGCAAAGAAGGAGGAAGAGGCACGGGACATCAGATAAGTAGCACGGCGCCCTTACCTATTTAAATCATTTATATCCGGGCATCAGAAGGAATGAATCTGGTTGTAAAAAAGAGTGCAAATACAACATTTGATGAGTATTAAATGCTGAGTCCATTAAGGAATATATATATATATCAATGTAATGATTGTGTAACGTAGCATTCAATGTCTTTAATAATTCATAATAGCCTCATTATGATTTGGGCATAACGTACATTCTCAAAGGTACCTACAAAAAGGAGATTTATGATCAGTTGTAATGGACACGAAAAGCTATTGAAATATACATTACTATCATTCGTTTTTCTTGATTATTATATTGCTATTCAGAATTATTTCCTTTTATTCATTTCTTTGATTATTAGTAACCCGAGTTCTTCTAAATTCTAGCTTTGACTAAAATTCCATTTTTTGGTTAAACAATAACAAAGCCAAATTAGTGATTAAATTTCGAACATCTTGTAAAAACTCCAGTTTCAATGTAAATTGTTCAAAACATTTATTTAACATTTTCTATAGAGGCTCAGTATAAGGATGAGTGAAATCGGTAATTTAATTCAACATATTCAATATAGACTCACTTTAAGGAGAAGTGGGATCAATAATTTCATAAAAAGAAGCCCCTCGGGCAAAGCATCACTCATATATATACCCCCTCGGGCAAGCCTCTCAGTCACTCGAGTCTCAACTCTCGTCAATCAGCGCTCACACTCAGCACTCACGCTCAATAGGTACCTTATAATAACCGTTGCGGCGTGCATCCCGACCCATATATCGCTGTGTCGTGCAGCCCGATCCATATATACAATCGACTGCGCTCACTGAGGGTGTGCAGACTCCGGAGCGGCTCCTACAGCCCAAGCACTATATCACTGCGGCGTGCAATATATCGATATCGCTGCAGCGTGTAGCCCAATCCATAGATCAATATCAATGCGGCGTGCAGCCCGATCCATAAAAATATACAATATCGTTGCGGCATGCAGGCCGATCCATAAATATATATAATATAATACTCACCACCAGGCCCTCGGCCTCTCTCAATCATTAACCTCACCATCAGACCCTCGGTCTTTCTGAATCATTAAACTCACAATCAGGCCTTTGGCCTCTCTCAGCCATCAACCTCACAAGTCACTCGGACTATCAGTAAAACAGGGCATTCAGCTCAAGAATATTATTTATAGTATTAAAATTTAGTACATAAGGCTGAGTTAAGAAATCAGTACCACACAGCATGACTGAGTACAACTATTAAGTCAAAACAGTGAGGAATAACAGTAAAAGCCCCATAAGGGTACAAAACAGTTGGCACGAGGCCCAAATATGGCATTCCGCCCAAAACGTAGCAACACTTTTCAAAACACAATGATATCAAACAGTTTTCAATCAAATACGCGACTTATCAGTCGTACGGGACGGACCAAGTCACAATCTCCAACGGTTCACGACTCCACGCTCGTCATCTAGCGTGTGCGTCACCTCAAAGTAGCATAACGATGTGAAATCCGGGGTTTCATACCCTCGGGACAGTATTTACAATTATTACTTACCTCGATCCGGATGAACATCTACACCGCGGTGCCCTTGCCGCTCGACTCGGCCTCAAATCACCTCGAATCTAACCAAAATCAAAATCATATCACCAATATATGCCAAAGGGACAAAACCCACGCGAAAATTATCAAATTAAACTCAAAATCCCGAAATTGGCGAAACCCGGCCCCCGGGACCACATCTCGGAATCAAATAAAAATCACATCAATAGAATCCTTATCCTCCCACGAATTCGTACATACCAAGAACATCAAAATCGGACCTCAAATGGTCCCTCAAATCCTCAATTTACACTCTCAAAATTCAAACCCTAATTCCCCAATTTTAAGCTTTAAATTCCATATATATCATGTTTAAACAAGTAAAAATGAACATAAGATCAAGTATTAAGTCCAAAATTCATACCTCCAACAAGTTCTCTTCGATTCCCTCTTCAATTTCCCTCAACAAGCTCCAAAACCGAGTCAAAAATGGTGAACTTAAGCCAAAAGTCGCGAAAATGGCCTTTTAAACATGCTGCCCAGCAATTTGAAATCCTTCTTCGCGAACGCGGTCAAAGCCTCGCGTTCGCGAAGCACAAAATACCTTTGACCAAAAATCCTCTTACGCGAACGCGGACACTACCCTCGCGAACGCGATGCCTTACACAGCTTAGCCTAGGCGAACGCGTTGCCTCAGTCGTGAACGCGATGCTTTAGGGCCTGGTGCCCAAGTCTGCTTCACCCTTCTACGCGAAAGCGAACAATGCCACGCGTTCGCGATGCACAATTAGACTCAACCTTCGTGAACGCGAAGGGTAACTGGCCTGCCTCACTCAACATCTCTTCGCGAACGCGAAGGTCTTCTTGCGAACGCGAAGAGCAAAACTCTGCAACACTGAACTGAAGAAATCTGCAACTTTCAAAACAAGAATTTGATTAGTTTAACCACCCGAAACTCACCCGAGGCCCTCGGGACCTCAACCAAATATGCCAACATATCCCATATCATCATTCAAACTTTTTCCAACTTTCGGAATGGTCAAAACAACATCAATACACCAAGATCACATCGGATTCAAGCCTAGGAATTCCAAGAACTTCCAAATTCCGTTTTCGATCAAAAAAGCTATCAAACCTCGTCCGAATGACCTGAAATTTTGCACACACGTCACAAATGACACAACGGACCTACTCCAACTTCCGGAATTCCATTCCGACCCCTATATCAAAATCTTACCTAACAACCGGAAATCGCCAAAATTCCAATTTCACCAAATCAAGCCTAAGTCTACTCCGGACCTCCAAAATACATTCCGATCATCCTCCTAAGTCCCAAATCATCTAACGGAGCTAACCAAATCATAAAAATTCCAATCCGAGATCATATAACACCAAGTAAAAACTTGGTCAAATCTTTCAAACTTTAAGCTTCAAGCTGAGAATCATCCTTCCATATCTATTCCGATTAACCTGAAATCCAAAACCGACAATTTATATAAGTCACAATACATAATACGGGGCTACTCATGCCCGAGAACTGGCGAGTGGAGTGCAAAAGCTCAAAACGACCGGTCGGGTCGTTACATCCTCCACCACTTAAACATACGTTCGTCCTCGAACGTGCCCATACGTGTTCCAAAAGCCAACAAGTCGCTGTATAACCTTACCATGTAGATACCCGGGGGTGGTCCCGTGTCACCTTATCTCATATAGGTTCGATAACACAATGTTACTGAAATTTCGCAATCCAACCTAGCCCATAAACCTTAGAACCAGATTTCCTCTTCTGAAATCACCTAAAGATTAGAATCTCACATTTATACTCTGAATAAGCCCGAATACGCTGTAACAAACCATATCTGCAACCTCAGATGCAATTACATGATGTACCACATAGCTCAAACTCTCGTAGCGATAACTTCTGAGCACATCAGTTGCTCAGAACAACCGAATATCAATAATAAACCTCTTATCAAATAAAGCCTCATTCTAACACTTTTGTATACCACCCATGATGAATAAAACACGCAGAAAGTCATAACCATTCCTCAGATCAACCAGTCATGGAGCTCCCTCTCCGTCGGCAAGAACCATAGTAAATTTCTAAGCCGAATCCCGATATTATCCTTCCAACATGCTGAAATAGAATCCAATAGTATTCATTCTAGGTCCCAATGACCTCGTCTCATCCAACACGACCACTCTAGTGACATGACACATCGATACCATCTAAATCCAGAACCCATGCCACCCGTGCACCAATAAGCAACAGTCCAAATGTACTCAAATCATGGAAAGATGGCTCAAATGAGAGAGCTGTACCGCAAGCTCACCGGTACCATCACAACACGATGCTAAGAACCCATCACACACTGTAGAACCAGAACACATGAATCTAACCCGAATGATCATACCTCCACATAACTCCGCTGTAACGCGGTACCCCTTTCAAACGCCTGCTCAAAATCCATAACCATTCGGAATCCAACATCAAGGACCCAGAGTGCATTACCATAACCATAGAGAAGCGAATGACATAACACCACGCAACCCGAAAGAACATAACCAATACGCAATCACTCATGTAACACCCAAATACCCGTCTCACTCACATGCTGCTATAAAGCCCAAATGGAATCGCACCATATGTGCATATAAACAATGAATCCCCGCACCTCGTAACACAGAGGAGTAACATCATAGATCACTCTAGAACACGAACAAGCTCAACAACGATCGAATGACACATCTCTCAACAATAGCCGCTCGGAGTCAACAAATCCGACCCGGTGCATAGCTTACATCCATGTTGGGCCCACCAATGAACCCTAAATTAACTCTGGTCACCCATAATAGCTATTTTCTCACAGTCCACAATCACAAAACCATCTACTCGCGGAAACTCTCAGCCTCCCAATGCATAAAGCACACGAATCACCATATCCGATCCCCGCTATACTGCCCGAACATCTAACACACATCTGATACTTGATCATTCCATGAGGGATACTCCTATAATTCTTCTGCGCCGCCAAGCAAACTTTGAATATCAGCAGTCGATCAGACAAGATAGTACCACAATACCGGTGAAGCACCCATGACCCAAACACATTGCCCTTTCTGAATTGCATACCCTCATCAAGCTATACCAATTAGTGATCTCATTTATCTAGTCATCTGAAACTGTCTATGTTGCCTAAGAATTTAGAACCTTCCTTCCAAAACTGAACCGTGACCTTACACATGCAAGCTCTCAATCCCACACAACATATCGCATATACCATGCCATCCTGAGATAAACATAAGGACTTCATATCCATTTCCACCCGCAAGCAACTATGTACTCAACTAGTCAAGAGCTTTCCATTGATCCCATGTAGAAAAAAATCACTACACATCCCATGCTCCTCACGCCAATAGAAATTATACACCTCTAACCATGGTAGAACTCATCAACTCTATGAATCCCATTTGCACAAAGCCAGATCGTCAGGACTGAATTCCTCTAACTCAACCAAGCTATGCTAGCCATCAAAACCTAACAACATTGCAACAAAGCACCTGTAGAACCTGACCGCATCATAAGCACCCGAGAACCGATCATATCCGTTACCATGCCGACCCAACCTACTACCAAGTTGTCCTAATTCTCTGAGTTCCATTCCGAATTACCTTCAAATTTATACGTTTCCTTGCTAGTATGACTATCCTTAACTAAAACTTGCCCCACAATCCTTAGCATAAAACCACACCGCCCTAAGGCTCATAAGCCGCTGAATACTCTCTTAAATACTCCCGAAAGCACCATATTCAAAATACCTACCCTGAAGGGACTTCCTGCGAATCTCAAGCCATTACCTTTACCTTCCTGATACTGACATATAGAATCCCATAATGATCTAGAAATACCACGAGTCTTGACACCCTCCAATGCAAACCTGAGTTTCTAGCCAAATATACAACTTGAAAATCTCCAATTAATACATGTAAAATCTTGAACCCATTAGAACCATTCTTGAGAGTCATCCACTCGACTCAAACCGCAATTAGACCGATCAAACGGATCGGACAACTTGTGCTCCATTAGCACTCCAACACGGCAGAATGTAACCTCACCTTAATGCAACCAAGCAACTTCCTGATCTATGCACTGTACATCCTTTACCAATAACAACTCAAGTCATTCCATGATTCTCACATACCCATAAAGCATAACATAACCTTTATTGAAATTTACTTTACTCGAGCCATCCCCGGTCTCAACCTTCGTGACAGTCAAGACCACTCTCTTTGGCGACCCAAATTTAAATTGCAACACATATACTTTGCTGGTAAAGGAGATCTTCTAACAACAACATAAGGACCACACAACTTCAGAACACTCCGCAAGAGGTAACCCACCTACTTCGCCTCACACTAACATCTCTTTATACCCTTCCACCGTCATAAACATTATGCAGTCATTTAATCTTCCTTAGTCTGAACTCATATCACAACGTGAAATCTACTTCACCTCCCAACTAGGCAACATGAAAAGATCCTTCATCACACCCACAACTCGGGGCTACACATCAAATCACGATGGAAATCAAACACCAAATAGTTCTTGTTGCCCCAAAGCAGACCCTTCTCATCTCATTCAATTCATATGAACACATCTCGCAGTCATATCACACTCATCACGTAACTATCCAGCCATCACTTCTACTAATAGGGACACTATCAGATATATATAAGTCCAAAAGCACGTGCTCACACAATCAGCACCTCAGTGCTCAAGCTACAACCAAAGCCCGGCCTCAAGTCCTCCAGACTGGCCCAACATCAACACACAACAATCATATCTCACCCCCCTGATCAGGGAATCACAAGCCGTTGATGCACAGCTGATACCGAGCGCTCATGCGCGCATACGAATGCGTGGAAGGAATTTCAAGAATTACATTTCAAGCTGAATCAATGACCCACGATAAGAATTCAAGAATGTGGGATTTCCTAAAGGTTTTGTAGCCTCCCGAGGATAAGTACAGACGTCTCCGTACCGATCCGCGAGACTCTACTAAACCTGCTCATGACTCGTGAGACCTATGTAACCTAGGCTCTGATACCAACTTGTCACGACCCTAAAACTGACCCGGTCGTGATGGCGCCTATCGTGGAACTAGGCTAGCCGACACAACTCCCGAATTAACCATTATTCAATAAAAGTCATTTTTATACAATTTATTAATCAACAATCTCCTGATGTAAGTCTAAATGAATAGTGCGGAATAAATACACAAGCCCGACATCGGGGTGTCACTAGTCATGAGCCACTAAATACAATTCAACACTGTCTGCTTAATATAATATAAGCCTGAAATATAAAACAATAAGGATAGGGAGGGGAAGGCAGGACTGCGAACGCCATGCAGCTACCTTACTATCTCCAATGAACCTGCCACCGAGCTTAGAAATATCTGGATCCACACACAGGGTGCATGGAGTAATGTGAATACGCCAACCTAGTAAGTAATAAAAGTAAATAATTACTGAGCAATAAGAAATCACGTAAACAACATCATAGCACCACAATGAGTACGGTATGTTTCCAAAACAGGATACAAATCATATCGTCTCGTTAAAACTCCAATTTCAGTAAAAATCCTTTGAAAAATGTCTTTCTAACAGTTCAGTAGAGGTTCAGTGTAGTTCATAGTGAAAGTGATAAAATTCATAATCGGACTCTCGGGCAAAATGTAGTTCGTGTACAGACCCTCGGGCAAAACATATAGCATATACATCTCAAAACAAGAAAAGTGCCAGAGGGAATAACAAAGCCAAATCAGTGATTAAATTCCGAACATCTCGTAAAAACTCCAGTTTCAATGAAAATTGTTCAAAATATTTGTTTAACATTTTCTATAAAGGCTCAGTATAAAGATGAGTGAAATCGGTAATTTAGTTCAACATATTCAATATAGACTCACTTTAAGAAGAAGTGGAATCAGTAATTTCATAAAAACAAGCGCCTCAGGCAAAGCATCACTCATATAAATACCCCCTCGGGCAAGCCTCTCAGTCACTCGAGACTTAGCTCTCGTCAATCAGCGCTCACACTCAGCACTCACGCTTAATAGGTACCTTATAATAACCGCTACGGCGTGCAGCCCGATCCATATATATAGTCGACTGCGCTCACTAGGGGTGTGCAGACTCCAGAGCGGCTCCTACAACCCAAGCGCTATATCGCTACGGTGTGCAGCCCGAACCAATATATCGATATCGCTGCGGCGTACAGCCCGATCTATAAATAAATATCGCTGCGGCGTGCAGCCCGATCCATAAATATATATAATATCACTGCGGCGTGCAGCCCGATCCATAAATATATATAATATAATCCACACCATCAGGCCCTCGGCCTCTCTCAGTCATTAACCTCTCAATCATTAACCTCACAATCAGGCCTTCGGCCTCTCTCAGCCATCAACCTCACAAGTCACTAGGACTATCGGTAAAACAGGGCATTCAGCTCAAGAATATCATTTATAGTATTAAAATTTAGTAAATAAGGCTGAGTTAAGAAATCAGTAACACACAACATGACTGAGTACAACTATTAAGTCAAAACAGTGAGGAATAACAGTAAAAGGCCCATAAAGGTCCAAAACAGTTGGCACGAGGCCCAAATATGGCATTCTGCCCAAAACGTAGCAACACTTTTCAAAACACAATGATATCAAACAGTTTTCAATCAAATACGCGACTTATCAGTCGTACGAGACGGACCAAGTCACAATCCCCAACGGTGCACTACTCCATGCTCGTCATCTAGCGTGTGCATCACCTCAAAGTAGCACAACGATGTGAAATCCGGGGTTTCATACCCTCAGGACAATATTTACAATCATTACTTACCTCGATCCGGATGAACATCTACACCGCGGTGCCCTTGCTGCTCGACTCGGCCTCAAATCACCTCGAATCTAACCAAAATCAAAATCATATCACCAATATATGCCAAAGGGACAAAACCCACGCGAAAATTATCAAATTAAACTCAAAATCCCAAAATTGGCGAAACCCGGCCCCCGGGACCACATCTCGGAATCCAATAAAAATCACATCAATAGAATCCTTATCCTCCCACGAATTCGTACATACCAAGAACATCAAAATCGGACCTCAAATGGTCCCTCAAATCCTCAATTTACACTCTCAAAATCCAAGCCCTAATTCCCCAATTTTAAGCTTTAAATTCCACATATATCATGTTCAAACAAGTAAAAATCAACATAGGATCTCGAGTATTTTTGGGTTTGTTATTAATAAATAATAACAAAAGAGGTGTGAATGGAACATGGTGGGAAAAGAAATGGAGGGAAGTGAAATTTTGAATGAGTTCATTTCATTTATGCACTTTGTCCCTCATTGGTAGAAGGAAAAAAATCTTTGTGTATATAAAGAGAAGCTCATCTTTTAGCTCTTAAAGAGCTAAGAAGAAGGCAAGCCTCGCGCCATCGTCGTCGTCGCTCGCTCGGCTCGGCTTCGGCTTCGGATTCGGATTCGGATTTGTCATTGTCATTTGGATTTGTCAAAGATCGATTGATTGATTAATCCTTTTGGACAAAATTCTTTTTAAATATTTAATGAATTAATTAAATTAACTAAAGAAAATTCAATCTGAAATAACTCATGACCCGCGATCCGGTCCAGTCCGGTCCGTTTTTCTTTCCTGGATTATTTTAAATTCGTTTTATATTTCCCGCAATATTTTGAACAGCCATGCATGTTCTGAAACAGTGTCACACCTGTACCAACAGCTATGGCTGTTCTGAAAGGTCGCAAACCTCTTCAGAAACAGCACCAAGTTGACTATAAATATACCTTCAAATCCTAGAATATTTACTTACTAAATTTTCTGAATCTTCTTCTTCTGCACAAAATATTCCAGTGTGTTTTACGACCATCGAGTGGTTCGCCGATCACCAGAGTTTTAGGTACCGATACACTGGTGAGTTAAATCATTCTATCCTGGGAGGATATATTCCAGAACCTCGGGTACTTGAGGGGAATAATTTCCTTAAGGACACACTGTGTATTCAATGGGCTCGATTTGTTCCTACAACGTTTTCAGAATTTATTTTGAAGAAGTTTACTGTTTTTCGGAATTTAATTTCTATTAACTTTCTGTTTTTGTTTTCAGAAAGATTATTATTTAATTTATTTTCAGCAATACAGATATATAACAATCTTAAGGAAATTATATTTATTATATTCTGTCTGAATTTTACTATTCTGATTTCAAGATATAAAAACTTCATCAGGATATTGAAATTCAGAAAACGATTTGAAGAACATATAAACTTCATCGTTTTTCTGTAAAACAGTATATAAAAACCTTAGTTGTTTTTATTACGTACTGTTTATTGATTACAGTATTATTTATTAGTTTTGCCATTAATTGATTTCTTCTGTTTTGACAGTAAGAAATGGCAAATGAAAATGGAAATCCTTCTGCGACTGTTGGTGCAACGACGATAGCCTCGTCAAGCCGCACTGCTGTTCCTCCGGCTGAGAAACCGGGGAAATTTTTCGGAACCAACTTCAAAGGATGGCAGCAAAGGGTGTTCTTCTGGCTTACCACACTTGGTATGCAGAAATTCACTAGTGAAGAGCCTCCGGTGCCTGCTGTGGACATGCCGGACAATGAAAAGTTCATGGTTGTTGAGGCGTGGAAGCAGGCAGATTTTCTTTGCAAAGGATATATCTTAAGTGCTTTAGAATATGACTTGTACAATATGTACAATGCAATGAATACTTCGAAAAAATTATGAGACGCACTTGAGAAGAAGTACAAGACAGAAGATGCATGCTTGAAGAAGTTCGTGGTTGCCAAGTTTCTAGACTATAAAATGATAGACAACAAAACTGTGGGAACCCAAGTTCAGGAGCTTCAACTTGTTTTTCACGACCTTATAGCTGAAGGTATGGTCGTGAATGAAGCATTTCAAGTGGCTGCTATGATTGAAAAATTGCCTCCTTCGTGGAGAGATTTCAAGAACTATCTTAAGCACAAGCGCAAAGAAATGAAGTTGGAAGATCTTGTGATACGTCTAAAGATCGAGGAAGATAACAAAACAGCCGAGAAGAAGTCTCGTGGAAATTCAACGATCATGGGAGCTAATATCGTTGAAGAGACTGCTCCAAAAAGTAAGAAGAGGAAGAGGTCTTCTGGACAAACTAAGGAGCAGAACAAAAAGAAATTGAAGGGCAGCTGCTACAATTGTGGAAAAGTTGGTCACAAAAGCCCTGATTGTCGTCTCCCGAAAAAGGATAATAAGAAAGGACAAGCCAACATAGTGGAGAAGAATAATGACATTGATGATCTTTGCGCAATGCTTTCGGAATGCAACCTAGTTGGAAATCCGAAGGAGTGGTGGATTGACTTTGGAGCCACTCGACATGTTTGTGCTGTCAAAGAAGCATTTGCGACTTACTCTACTGTTGGTCCCGAAGAAGAAATTTCCATGGGAAATAATGCAACAGCCAAGATTGAAGGTTATGGGAAGATATTCCTGAAGCTGACTTCCGGCAAGGTGTTAGCGCTCAACAACGTTCTTCATGTTCCTACTATTAGGAAGAATTTAGTTTCTACTTCTTTACTTGTAAAGAATGGATTCAAATGTGTATTTGTTTCTGATAAAGTTGTTGTAAGCAAGAACGAAATGTATGTTGGAAAAGGCTACCTCACGGAGGGCCTTTTCAAACTCAATGTAATGGTTGTTGACAGTATGAATAAAATTTCAGCTTCTTCTTATTTATTGGAGTCAAATGATTTATGGCATATTCGTTTAGGACATGTCAATTATAAAACCTTGCGGAAGTTAATTAATTTAGAAGTATTGCCTACATTCGAGTGTAATAAATCGAAATGTCAAATATGTGTTGAATCTAAGTTTGTAAAACATCCTTATAAGCCTGTTGAAAGGAATTCAAATCCTTTAGACTTAATTCATATTGACATTTGCGATATGAAGTCGACACCATCTCGAGGTGGGAAAAAGTATTTTATTACTTTTATTGACGATTACACTAGATATTGTTATGTTTATTTGCTTAATAGTAAGGATGAAGCAATTGAAGCATTTAAGCAATACAAGAATGAGGTAGAAAATCAATTGAATAAAAGATCAAAATGATTAGAAGTGATCGAGGTGGAGAATATGAATCTCCATTTGCAGAAATATGTTCGGAATATGGAATTATCCATCAAACTACTGCACCTTACACACCTCAATCCAACGGAATTGCGGAAAGGAAAAATCGGACATTAAAAGAAATGATGAATTCTTTATTAATAAGTTCCGGATTACCGTAGAGTTTGTGGGGGGAAGCTATCCTTACAGCTAACCGAATACTCAATAGAGTACCCCACAGCAAAACGCAATCTATTCCATATGAAAAATGGAAAGGAAGAAAACCCAACTTGAAATATTTCAAAGTGTGGGGGTGTCTAGCAAAGGTACAGGTTCCTTTACCTAAAAGGGTTAAAATTGGACCAAAAACAGTAGATTGCGTTTTCATTGGATATGCTACAAATAGTAAAGCATGTCGATTTTTGGTTCATAAATCTGATAATCCCGAGATTCATGTTAATACGGTAATGGAATCAGATAATGCTGAATTCTTTGAAAGCATCTATCCGTATGAAACTGAAAGCGAGTCGTTAAGTGAAAAACCTAAACGACCTCGGGAAGAACCAAAGGAAAATACTCCAAGTGTAGAAGATACAAGGCGTAGCAAACGTCAAAAAACATCTACGTCCTTTGGATCAGATTTTGTGACATTCTTGCTTGAAAATGAGCCTCAAACTTTTAAAGCAGCTATGTCTTTTGATTCAACATTGTGGAAAGAGGCAGTCAACAGTGAGATTCAATCAATTTTGGATAATTATACATGGGAATTGGTTGATCTTCCTCCAGGAAATAAACCTTTAGGTTCGAAATGGATCTTTAAACGGAAAATTAAAGCTGATGGCACTATTGACAAATATAAGGCAAGACTTGTTGTCAAAGGTTATAGACAAAAGGAAGGCCTTGATTACTTTGACACTTACTCGCTAGTAATGAGGATAACATCTATTAGGGTGTTAGTGGCACTAGCGGCCGTGTATGGTCTTGAAATCCATCAAATGGATGTTAATACAGCTTTCCTAAATGGAGAATTGGAGGAAGAAATTTACATGAAACAACCCGAGGGTTTTGTGGTTCCTGGTAAAGAAAAGAAAGTGTGCAAACTTGTTAAGTCGCTTTATGGACTTAAACAAGCACCCAAACAAGGGCATGCAAAATTGACCAAACAGTGTTGGTAAATGGATTTAAAATCAACAAGTGTGACAAATGTGTTTACATTAAAAATACTCCAGGTCATGAAGTCATTGTTTGTTTATATGTTGATGACATGTTGATAATAAGCAAAAGTATGGCAGATATAAATGCTACAAGCGTATGTTGGCTAGCAAATTCGACATGAAAGACTTAGGAGTTGCTGATGTGATCTTAGGAATCAGAATTCGCAAGACTCCACAAGGTCTAGCATTATCACAGTCTCACTACATTGAAAAGGTACTTGACAAGTTCAAGTATTTGGATTTCAAAATTGCCAAGACTCCAATTGACGTAAGTTATGCACTTCAAAAGAATGAAGGTGAAAGTGACTCACAACTGGACTATGCAAGAGTATTGGGAAGTTTGATGTATATCATGAATTGTACGCGACCAGATATAGCATGTGCTATTAGCAAACTGAGTCGGTTTACAAGTAATCCCAATCAAATGCAATGGATGGCAATGAAACGAGTTTTGGGATATCTGAAACATACCCAAAATTATGCTGTGCATTATAACAAATATCCTTCCGTGATCGAGGGATATAGTGATGCAAATTGGATCACTAGATCATCTGAAGTTAAATCCACGAGTGGATATGTTTTCACAATTGGGGGTGGAGCAGTGTGCTTGAAATCATCCAAACAAACGTGCATCGCCCGTTCTACAATGGAATCTGAATTCATAGCTTTAGATAAGGCCGGTGAAGAAGCTGAATGGCTCCGGAATTTCTTGGAAGATATTCCATTTTGGCCCAAACCTTTGGCACCTATATGTATACATTGTGATAGCTAAGCGGCAATAGGTAGGGCAGGGAGCGTTATGTATAACGGAAAATCTCGTCATATCCGACGGAGACACAATACCGTTAGACAACTACTCTCTAGTGGTGTTATCACAATGACTACGTAAAGTCAAGAGATAACGTGTGGGATCCACTTACAAAAGGCCTATCTAGAGAGGCAGTTGAAAGATCATCAAAGGGAATGGGGTTAAAGGCTTAGGACAAGTCATCATGGCGGTAACTCTACCTAGCAGACTGGAGATCCCAAGAGCTAGGTTCAAAGAGATCAAACAAAGTTATGAATGACGGTTCAACATTGTCAAACAACTCAACCCATTCTCGTGATGAAGACAATGTTCAAAAATGAGGTAAAGCATTAAGGCTTTTTGATGAGTCAATAAAGCTTAAAGCTTTTTAATGCTAATTCTGGCAGGATATGACCAGATAGTGTGTCTTTAGGATTACACGTTTAGGAATCACCTATGTGAGTGTGAAGTGTAAGCCGCTTCAAGGAGAATGAAAGTAAAGGCCTATTCTCTAAACACTCATGAAACCAGGCGGTGTTCATGGTTGAAACGAACACAACCGTGAGAACCATAGATGGTTAAGGATTGATTGTGTGACTTATGTTGTCTAGGTATACAACAAAGCTCGACGGTTCAAAGATATCAAATCTACCGATTGACCGAGTATATCCGATATAAGTTCACTATGGAAAGTTCAAAGGGAAACCTACTTATCCAGATGCAATCAATTCTTGCTTGTAAAACACACACACGTCCGTGCATTCCTTTGAGTTTATAGCCATTCCCCATTCATGTGGGGGATTGTTGGGTTTGTTATTAATAAATAATAACAAAAGAGGTGTGAATGAAAAATGGTGGGAAAAGAAATAGAGGGAAGTAAAATTTTGAATGAGTTCATTTCACTTATGCACTTTGTCCCCCATTGGTAGAAGGAAAGAAAATCTTTGTGTATATAAAGAGAAGCTCATCTTTTAGCTCTTAAAGAGCTAAGAAGAAGGCAAGCCTCGCGCCGTCGTCGTCGTCGTCGCTCGCTCGGCTCGGCTTCGGCTTCGGCTTCGGCTTCGGATTCAGATTCGGATTTGGAAAAGATCGATTGATTGATTAATCTTTTTGGACAAAATTCTTTTCAAATATTTAATTAATTAATTAAATTAATTAAAGAAAATTCAATCCGAAATAACCCATGACCCGCGATCCAGTTCGGTCCGGCTCGATTTTCTTTCCCGGATTATTTTAAATCCATTTTATATTTCCCGCAATATTTTGAACAGCCATGGCTGTTCTGAAACAGTGTCACACCTGTTCCAACAGCTATGGCTGTTCTGAAAGGTTGCAAACCTCTTCAGAAACAACACCAAGTTGGCTATAAATATACCTTCAAATCCCAGAATATTTACTTACTAAATTTTCTGAATCTTCTTCTTCTTCTGCACAAAATATTCCAATGTGTTTTACGACCATCGAGTGGTTCGCCGATCACCAGAGTTTTAGGTCTCGATACACTGGTGAGTTAAATCGTTCTATCCTGGGAGGATATATTCCAGAACCTCGGGTACTTGAGGGGAATAATTTCCTTAAGGACACACTGTGTATTCAATGGGATCGATTTGTTCCTACAACGTTTTCAGAATCTATTTTGAAGAAGTTTACTGTTTTTCGGAATTTAATTAACTTTCTGTTTTTGTTTTCAGAAAGATTATTATTTAATTTATTTTCAGCAATACAGATATATAACAGTATTAAGTCCAAAATTCTTACCTCCAAGAAGTTCTCTTCGATTCCCTCTTCAATCTCCCTCAACAAGCTCCAAAACCGAGTAAAAAATGGTAAACTTAAGCCAAAAGTCGCGAAAATGGCCTTTTAAACATTCTACCCAACGATTTGAAATCCTTCTTTGCGAACGCAGTCAAAGCCTCACGTTCGCGAAGCATAAAATACTTTTTTTGACAAAAAATCCTCTTACACGAACGCAGACACTACCCTCCCGAACGCGACGCCTTATAGCCTGTTTGGCAAGCTTCTTTTTGGCCAAAAGTTTTTTGCCAAACGCACTTTTGGCCAAAAATTTAGGGGTTTGGCCAAGCTTTTGGAAGGAAAAAAAGTGCTTTTGAGGAGAAGCAGAAGCAGTTTTGGAGAAGCATAAAAAAGTAGCTTCTCTCCAAAAGCATTTTTTTGAGAAGCCCTTTTGAGAAAAATACACTTAGAAGCAGTTTTTTAAAGCTTGGCCAAACACTAATTGCTGCTCAGAAGTGCTTTTCTAACTAATTAGCCAAACACAAACTGCTTCTCACCAAAAGTACTTTTGAGAAAAGCACTTTTGAAAAAAAGCACTTCTCAAAATAAGCTGATTTTTGCAGCTTGGGCAAACGGGCTATTATACAGCTTAGCCTACGCGAACGCGTTGCCTCAGTCGCGAACGCGATGCTTTAGGGTCTGGTGCCCAAGTCTGCTTCACCCTTCTACACGAACGCGAACAATGCCAGGCGTTCGCGATGCACAATCAGACTCAACCTTCCCGAATACGGGACCAACATCGCGAACGCGAAGAGTAACTGGCCTGCCTCACTCAACATCTCTTCGCGAACGCAAAGGTCCTCTCGCGAACGTGCTTAGCAAAACTCTACAACACTGAACTGAAGAAATTTGGAACTTTCAAAATAAGAATTTGATCCGTTTAACCACCCGAAACTCACCCGAGACCCTTGGAACCTCAACCAAACATGCCAACATATCCCATATCATCATTCAAACTTTTTCCAACCTTCGGAACGCTCAAAACAACATCAATACACCAAGATCACATCGGATTCAAGCCTAGGGATTCCAAAAACTTCCAAATTCCGCTTTCGATCAAAAAGTCTATCAAACCTCGTCCGAATGACCTGAAATTTTGCACACACGTCACAAATGACACAACGGACCTACTCCAACTTCCGAAATTCCATTCCGACCCCTATATCAAAATCTCACCTAACAACCGGAAATTGCCAAAATTCCAATTTCGCCAATTCAAGCCTAAGTCTACTCCGGACCTCCAAAACACATTCCGATCATGCTCCTAAGTCCCAAATCATATAACGGAGCTAACGAAATCATAAAAATTCCAATCCGAGATCATATACCAACAAGTCAAAACTTGGTCAAATCTTTCAAACTTTAAGCTTCAAGCTGAGAATCATCCTTCCATATCTATTCCGATTAACCTGAAATCCAAAACCGACGATTTACATAAGTCACAATACAAAATACGGGGCTAGTCATTCCCGAGAACTGGCAAGTGGAGTGCAAAAGCTCAAAACGACCGATCGGGTCGTTACACATAAAATATTGAACAATTCTTCTAAACATATTGGATAAAATTATAATATTTATAACTTTTCAAACATTTAGGAATTTGACCTCAAATAGAATTTTATATTCATGGAAACTACTATCTTTTAGCTACTCAAACAAATTTCCATAAGGATTAAAAAAGCAAAGAACGTGACTTTAATTCGTTGGGAGAAAAAACTTTAATTTAGTAATGTTAAGAGACTTTTTTTCATTGAGACTAACGTCATGTACTAATACACAAAATAGAAAAATAATTATTAAAAAACCTTTTAGTTCTATATATAGTTTATGAAAACATGATTTCCTTAACGCAAGCAAGTTTCAATTACAACTGTAGTCAAGTTTAGAAAGATAAATAGCCTAAAAACGGCAAAGTCATGGGACTTATTAATACCCTTTGGATAATTTTTTTTTTTTCTAAAGGTAAGATGTTAAAAAGTACTTTTGAATTCAAACAGAAGCAGTTTTTGAGAAGCACAAAAAAGTAACTTCACCCAAAAAGTATTTTTTTTAAAAGTAATTTTGAGAAAAAAATATATTTAGAAGCACTTTTTAATAATTTGGCCAAACATCAATTGCTGCTCAAAAGTGCTATTCAAATTAATTAGTCAACACAAACTGTTTCTCACCAAAAGTAATTATTTTTTTTAAAAAAAGTTTTCAAAATAAACTGATTTTAGAAGCTTGGTCAGACAAACTATTATTAATGTTTTTTTGGTTTTTACCTTAAAGATTTTGAAATAGGATTAAGTCATACATATTGGTAGTGCATTTTTTTTTATCTATTCTAGATAACCAGCTAATACCATATAAATTTTAAATTAAAAAATAAACAAATTCGAGAGATTTCAAATGCTTAAAGTTACTGGACTTGCGGAATATCAAGTGCTATGATCATAAGAGTAACATCTATATAATTTCACGAGGTCAAATAAATTCTTAAGGTGAATTTATTAATCGAGACAAACCGTTGAGCACCGATTTCATTGAGAACATAATATAGTAACATAACATGCCAAAACTCAAATCTTAAGTATCACATAAAGGAGAAAAAGTGAAAAAAAAATAAAAAAAAAAAAGAGCGACGATCAATTAATAAGAAGAATATTAAAAGTAACACGTGTATATAATCCAAAAAACTTCTTCTCCTTCGTGTAGTAAGAAGTCACAGCATGAAGCAAGTATCAGAACAAATTTGAATAAAAATCGTCACATTTCAGGATTTTTCAGTAAGTTCTTAGTATGGTTTGATACCAATAGTCTTCACATATGCTTCTAGAAATCTCGTCCATTTTGTTATTACCTAAATATTTGTCTGCAATAATTGAAGGGCAATAACGTGCGAGACACGTTCATAGAGACTAGTATATATATATTCATACAACTACAGGAAATACACACTTTTCTAAGGAATGGAAGGTCTAATAAGGAAAGACAATTGCTTTTTTTTTTTTTTTGTTGAAAAAATATTCATAACATAAGATTTTTAGTGCATATGTATATATGATTAGTTTACTAATAGTAAACTTTTTGCGTTGGACCAGTGACCACCACTGTGTTTTCGGATTATAATACAAATGCATAAAGTCACAATCTCCTTCTCGTAATTATTGCTTTTGGTGACCCCCGAAACCCCCATCAACTGCCTTGTCGAATATTCCCCAACCTCACAGCTTCAGAAATTATCAAGCTACCAAAGGAAAATAATTTATTGTCATTATTACATCAAATTAAATAATTTAATTATATAGTAATAATTAAAATTAAAGTAAGATTATATATTATTAATCATATATTTCTTTTCTTTTTTTTGATTAAAGTTGCCTTGCTCGTACCCTTATAAATTAAATAAAAGAAAGTAACTACGTAACAAAGGAGGACATAAAACCTAACCTTCTCAAAAACTAGAAGCGAATTAGACGTACCAAATTCTATACATTTGGAATGCAAATGCTTGGTGATGTGGGGTGTGATATACGTACGGTGGGAATTCTAGATATTGGTTGGAATAAGGACTCCTCCCTATAACAGTTGTTTAGACTATGCAAAATACATATAAAATCATCACTATAGTTTTATACATCAGGATCATAGACAAAAAGTCTTATTATAGTACCTTATTCTGAAATTTGAGATTTGCTCCCAATTCAAGCATAATTGTCCCCTAGCTTGAACAGGTAATTCTCGAGCATAATTAAATTTTAAAAGTTTGTATTGGGTGATACCCTTTTTTGCTTGAGCCCGACCGGGTTGGGTCCGGTCCGGGGCAAGTCGGGGCCATCGAACCCGACCTGGATGCAAGGTAGAACGACGGCCACGTCTACAACCGAGGTCGAGTCATTTCGAGACCGTTGCAGAGCTCGATATGAGTCACCACCGGATGGAGAAACACACAAAGTCGGAAGCCGGACTCGTAACGGATAACCAAGCGTCCCCGGATATCTCGCCCAAACGTGATTTTCTCAACCACTTCAGGCCATTAAGGCGTAATTATAGGGATCCACGATGTAATTAATTTACCTACCTTATTTTTACCCTTAATCAGAATGTATAAAAGGGGAGAAGACCCCATAAAGAGGGGATCGGAAACCATTACACTACAGTACCATCTCTCTCAATTCTTGTACGCTATCAAGCACAATTGTTCTAAGCAATATTATATTCTGCGATTATTTACTTTAACAGCAACTGTTGAGTCTTTATCTTTTATTTTCCTCAATCCAAACCTTTTGTATCTTTTAGTTCACGGATCCTTAAAACCCCATATAAATTCAATTGTTATCCGGATTCCAGGGTAAACAAAGTTTATATACAAAACACATGTCTTGTATTCTCTTGTTTAATGTGAACACTGGATGTGGGTAAATTTTGTCGAAGCAAATGACTTAATTAGGCGAAAAGATTATGTCAAAAAGATTACAAGTACATATCTTTAATCAGAGTTTGAAGAGTCCAATTTCCCGTTTTTAGAGTTTCTCAAAAGTTAAATTCTATAAATTTCTGAATTAACACTTCAAAAGCAACATTCATTCAGGTCTTCGTTTCCTTTTCGATCACTATTATCTCTTTTTTAGAGAAAGCTTTTGTTTTCACTATTTTTAGAGCAGAGTGAGCTAATTAAGCCGATCCAAATTATTCTATGTCGTGTAAGCTTAATTAGCACAAACAAACTCTTATCTCGGAAAAAATTTTATTCGTGTTTATATTAAGTGGGCGTTTGAACAAAAGAATTATAAAATAATACCGAAAAAGGTGAATTTTTTTTCAAGCTAAGTGAAAATGGTAATTAAAAATTAGAATTGTGTTTGAACATGAATATAATTTTGGGTTGTTTTTTAATTTTTTTTGAGTGATCTAAAGTGAAATTTTGAAAAACAACTTTTCGATGTTTTTCAAATTTTAAAAAATTTCTGAAATTTATCTTCAAGTGAATATTGAAAATTTTATGGCCAAACATTAATAAAGTGAAAAAATTTCGGAAAAAAGGTGCAAATATTTATAACCAAACGGGCCCTAAATTACTAGACACATGCGCCAGAAAATAATACAAGAACAAAAGCTTTGAAGTTTGAATAAATTGATTATCATTAACGAAATATTTTTTGTTTATTCCTAAAGAAAATATAGACAAATTTCTTCAGGATTCCTGTGACGACCCAAAGGGTCATCACCTGTTTTCCCTTTCATTCCGTGCTTCCGAGGTCTTGAAAACCTCTTTTTTACTTGCCTCAATTTGCGTGCGCAGTCCGGGCGCGTAGCCGGAAAGCTTAAATATGAATTCTGTGTAAAAATTGATGAATGTTGATATTATTATGATTAAAGTTGACTTTGGTCAACATTTTGAGTAAACAGACCCGGACCCGTGATTTGACGGTCCCGGAGGGTCCGTAGAAAAATATGGCACTCAGGCATATGCCCGGAGTCGAAATTCCGAGGCCTAGAGCCCGAGAAATGAATTTTTCTGTGAAATTGTTCGTCTAAAATTATTAAGGAAATTGGAAATGAAAATTGATTAAAAGACTGTGGTATCGGGCTCGTATTTTTAGTTCTGACGCCCGGTACAAGTCGTATATATGGTTTAAGCGCTTTCTGTAAAATTTGGTTGAAAACGGACGTCGTTTGACGTGTTTCGGACTCGAATTGGAAATTTGATGCTTTATGAACATTTCAAAGAAAAACATGAGTTTTGAGGCTTGATTCGATGTATATGATGTTATTTTGGCGATTTGATCGTACGGATAAGTCCGTAGGATGTTTTTGAGGTTGTGCGCATAATTGGTTTGGAGCCCCGAGGGCTCCGGTAAGTTTTGGATAGGCATCGGATTGCATTTCTCACTTTGAAAAAAAACTGGTATCAGATATCTGCAATTTTCGCATTTGCGAAGCCAGAGTTCGCAAATGCGAATGCCCAGCTATCGCAAATGCGAAGGCTGGTTCGCAAATGCGAAGCCAGCCCAGGCAGGCCAAGGTCCGCAAATGCGAAGCCAGGCATCGCAAATGCGATGGACACTGGTTTGCAAATGCGAGACCCAGTTCGCAAATGCGAAGGGTCCCTTGGGCAGCTTGAGTTCGCAAATGCGAACAATAATGTCGCAATTCTCAAGCCTACTGGGTTTGCAATTGCGAACCCATGTTCGCATTTCCCACATTTGGGGCCTGCATTTTTCATACTTAGACGAATTTTAACCCTCATTTCTTCATTCTTTCAACTCAAACACTCCATAGGCGATTTTTCAAGAAAACTTTCTTCCCCAAATCATTTGTAAGTCAATTTTTACTTAATCCCTTCAATAATTTACATCATTTATCATGTTTTGATCTTAAAATCAAGGATTTTCATGGGTGAAAATGGAGATTTTGGGTAGAACCTAGGTTTTCTTAAAATTGGGGAGTTGGACCTCACTTTGGGGTCCGATTTCAAAACAAATTATATATTTGGGTTCGTAGGGGAATGGGTAATCGGGTTTTGGTTCGAACCTCGAGTTTTGACCATGTAGGCCCGGGGGCGATTTTTGACTTTTTGGGTAAAACTTTGGAAAATTCATTTGCATGCATTGGAATTGATTCATTTAGCGTTTATTGATGTAAATAAGTAACTTGTGACTAGATACGAGCGAATTGGTGGTGAAATCAAGGGGTAAAGCGATAGTTGAGACGTGAATTCTGTTCGTGGCATCGGGGTACGTGTTTAGTCTAACCTTAGTTTGAGGGATTATGAGTCGAGTCTTAATTGTTACGTGTTAATTGTGGAGTACGACGTATAGGCATGGTGACGAGTATCTATACGTCGGTGTCAAGCATGCCCGTGAATCTTGTATTGTAATTATTATGCCTCCATTGTGATTTATTGCATTTCATATGAGGATTTTATTGTTGTTCCCTTGCTGGGATGTTATTATCATTATTATTCCCTTGCCGGGATGTTATTACCATTATTGTTTCCTTGCCGGGATGTTATTATCATTATAGTTTCCTTGCCGGGATGTTATTATCATTATTGTTCACTTACCGGGATTCTTTTGATTGGTGTTGATAAAAGAAATGGGATCGTGTGGCACGCCGACCACGAGTATTATGAAATGGGATCGTGTAGCACGCCGACCACGAGTTATTATGAAATGGGATCGGGTGGCACGCCGACCACGAGATATTATGAAATGGGATCGTGTGGCACGCCAACCACGAGTTATTATGAAATGGGAACGTGTGGCACGCCGACCACGTAATATTATTGTAATGGGAGCATGTGGTACGCCTACCACGTGATGTAAGGAAATGGGATCGTGTTGCACGCCTGCAATGAGAGGAAATTGAAATAAGTGAAAGTGGTTTGTTTTCCTTTATTCTGTGTTAGAAGAAATCAGATGTAGTTTCTCTTGTTATTCCTGATATTCCGTTTATCTGCTTCCCCATAAGCATGTTCCCCCTTCCCAACTTTAATTGCTTACTTTCCGCTATTATTTTATTGTACTTGTATATATATATCTGCACAGGTTTATCTGGTAGTCTGGTCTAGCCTCGTCACTACTTCGCCGGGGTTAGGCTAGGCACTTACCAGCACATAGGGTCGGTTGTGCTGATGCTACACTCTGTGCATTTTTTTGCACAGATCACAGTACCGGAGCAGCAGCTTTTGGACAGCAATAGGAGCGTTGGGAGTTGACTTCAGTCCAGAGATTCCGAGGTAGCCTTGTTGACGTCCGCATGGCCCGGAGTCTCTTCTATCCTTATTTTGTTTGTTGTCCTTGTACTGGAACAAACACTATTGTATTTTATTCAGACTTTGTTTTTAGTATTCTATAGACGTTCGTGAGTTAGTGACTCCAGTCTTGGGTAGAGGTTGTAATGGAATTTCCGCACTTGTTTTCAGTTCATTTATGTTTAAGACTTCCGCTTTTATATTAATTGTCTCGTTGTCTCAATATTGTCGATGTTTGCCTAAGAATGTATATAGTTAATTGGCTTGCCTAGCTCCTATTAGTAGGCGCCATCACGACTCCTGAGGGTGGAAAATCCGGGTCGTGACAATTCCTCAAAACCAAACGTTTACTGCGGAATGAATATCCATGTCAAGGGGAGCCTTAAAGATTTGTAAGGGAGAGAGAGACTCTCCCTTCTCACTAAGGAAATTACTACCCCCTATCAATATTCTAATAATTTTTGAAATTATCACTATTCAACTTCCAAACTCCCCTAATGTAATCCCTCCAAAACCACCGGATATTGTTATAACACAATCCACCATGGTACCTGACTCATCTATCCCAAGTTCTAAATAAAAATTAATAGATGGAATGCATGAAGATCAAATCAACATGATCATTGATTCTAATCCCGAAGGAAAATCAGTAACACATAAGGAAGGAAATGGAGATCAACCCACTCACTCAGATCAGGAACAAATACAAGAGGTTTAATTATCTCCGGAGGACTTCCAAAGAATATACCATCCATAGAGTTTTTCAACCATAATCAAGCTTCAAGGGAAAAGAATCCAACACCATATACTTAAAAGAAAAATTCAAGATTTGTGAAAAATTAAAGAAAATTTCCCTCTGATTGATCTAGGATCAGACTTCTACATTACAAAGTTCAATAATGAGGATAGTATGCTTAAAGCACTTCATAATGGCCCTTGGTTTATTTTTGATCATTTTCTTTCAGTCCAAAAATGGGTTCCAAACATCATTGCTTCAGAGGTTAAAATATCCCTTGCAGCCATTTGGATTCGACTACCTCAATTACCAACTGAATTCTATGATAGTCTCATTTTAAAGAAAGTTGGTAACAAAATTGGTAGATTATTAAAGATTGATGCATGCACTTCCTCTACCCTTAGAGGAAAATATGCTAGGCTTTGCATCGAAATCCCTCTTGAAGTGCCAGTAACCTCTTATGTTTTCATTGGCCAACATAAGCAGGAAATCCACTATGAAGAAGTTAATTTTTTATGCAAAAAGTGTGGCAGACTAGGGCATTCAATGGCCAATTGCCAATACACAATGTCAAGGACCCCCCTACCAATTCACAGGGAGTTCAAGCCTGCAACTAATCCAAAGACTTGGATGGATTTCAAGACAAAATGGAAGGTGTCTCTCTCCTACCCAAGGAAAGCAACTGGCAAACGGTTGTATTCCCCAAGAAGAAAAAATCCAATCACAATACAAAGGTGATACACTCCACTTATGGTAAGTTTTATGACCCAATCAACCCCCCCCCCCCCTCCAGGTAACTCTCCATCTCTTTCATTGAATGAGAATTCATTAAGAAGATCTCTTGTTAAAGGTAATACTACATCTGCTGCTCCTTCTTAAGTTCATGGAAAAAATCAACTAGCTAGGATGTACATTGCTACTGGAAATAAGTTTAATGCATTGATTCCTCCGCCAAAGCTTGATAAATTAGATAAAACTAATATTGATAATAACGAGTTAAGCTGCATGGCAACTGATGTGGCACAGAACCAATCCATGAACGTACAAATGGCTAACATAAAAGACAGCCAATTAAAAGACATGCAAACCAATAATTTCCTACCTAAGGGTAATGAAACCCTAAGTCCTCATTTGTTTTTTAAAAATTAAGACGTCTGAATCTGAATACACATCTGAATATCAAGATGTCTATTAAGATTAAGACATCTGAATTTGAATACACATCTGAATAGATTAAGATGTGTATTAAGATCTAAATAGAAATAATTAAGACTGTTTGATTTTTAACATCTGAATGTATAAAATTTATCTTTATTTGCAAATTAATAAACTTAAATTCAAATAAAATAACTAATCTAATATTCAATAAAATATATAGTTATTAAAATATGATAGTTGTTGGTTGTGATGGCTAATGGGTGAATGCCGACTAGAGGCGGTGGTTGGTGGTAGTTTTGGTTGATGATGGTGGTTCATGCTGGTAGCTAGTAGTGATTGGTAGTGGTGGCGATTATGATTGAGGATGGTGGTGGTGGTTGATGATAGTTAATAATGGCGGGTGGTAGTAATAGTTGTGACTGAGGAAGGTGGTGGGTTGGTGGTGGTAGGTTATAATGATGGGCAGTGTCGGTTGGGGTTGTTGATGGTGATGGGGTGGTCAGTTGTGGTAGTTGAGGTGGATGAGTGTTGATTGTGGTGGAGAATGATGGTGGTCGGCGTGGTAGGGATAGTGGTTGGTGATTGTCGATAATAGTGGCGGCTATGATTGAGGATGATGGTGGCGTGGTGGTGGTGGTGGTGGTTGAGTATGATGGTGGCGGCAGCATGGTGGTAGTTGATAATGATAGGTGGTGGCGGCAGTTAATAATGAATATGTGATAGCATCTTAATGAAATTAAGTCTCTGTTATAGATCTTAGTCGTACAGACCTATTTAGACCCATTAAGTGGTTATAAAGTAAAAAACAAACACACTTAATGATTAAGATCTGAATAATTAAGATTCAGACTTTAAAAAAAACGCACTTAATGTCTGAGATCTGAATGATTAAAATTCAGACCTCCATTAAGTGCAAACAAATGAGGCCTTAGTGACCCTATCAACAAGCTTAATCAATTCTCCAAGACACGCCATCTTCCAAATGACCTTTTAATCAGCCCTATTGATAAAAATTCAACTTGCATGGGGGATAACACTCCTCTTCTAAACGAAAAACACGTGTCCATGCAACTCTTGGATAACTCACAAATGGGTAATGCAGCCAACCACGTCTTAACTACAAAATGTAACCAAAATCTTTTAAATTCCACTCATCTAAGTAACTACAAAGATATGCAAATAGATCCTACTATAGTTAGCTACCCTCCTCCATCGTTGAGCTCAATACCAGTCCAAAAAAACTCATTACACTCCCAATATATAATCCACCAACACTTCTTTAAAAATGCCAAGGATCCCTATCTCTCAAAGAAGGAGGTACCGCCTAGTCCAAATATTAAGACACCAACGTACTCAAAACATGGCGAATCCACCTCTTCCTACAAACACTCAATCAAACAACCAAATATTCTACATTCAACGCCCACTACCCCAAGATCATCAACCCCTCTCATGGGTGGAACAAGCACTAATGGGGCATGCAATAACATTCAATATGGTTGGATGGCCAAGAGACAGTGATTGTTCTTCAGAACTCTCACTTCCTAGCCCAGTTAGTGTCAGAGGGGATGCACATGGCAATGAACAACAACCTCAACCATGTGTGGATGAACAACATCCTTCATCCACTTGCTCCTTCGATGAACTTAAGTCAAGCTCAGGCCATGAGAAATCAGTGGAGCTTACCACCCCACTTCAATCCTATCCAAAATCAGAATGTCCCAGTGGAACTTTCATTCTTTCCCCCGGGGCAAATCACCAACATGAACCCCATCTTCATGCCCTGGTCCCTCCCAGTGGATAATGCACAAGCTCAACCAAATCCCCACATGCAAATCCCTCCCCATGCAAATCCAGCTCAACAATAAAATTCACCAAATGTCCCACTAGAACTAGTACCACATCCAGCTCCTCATGCTCAACCCCCTCCCAATGCACCAGAACCAGAAAATGTTCATATGGAGGAAGAAGAGGAGATAAACCTACTGGGGTCCGGACCAGTCCTAGAATTTTCAAGTCTCAACGAGGTAAAAGTGTTTCTTTTCAGGGATCTACTACAGAAGAGATATGTGCTCAGTTGCCCTCCAGCGCTTTACAAGTGCTCAATGGATGTGAGGACCCCTTAGGATCCTACGGTGGGGAACCATGCAATGATTCTAGTTCCCTCACTAAGGAGGAACCCAGTGCTGCAAGCTCAGATGGACAATGGTCCAACAAATCACCATGCAATGATGTTTAGGCCTACTAATATCATAAAATGGAACATCCATGGAGGAAACAATGAGAACTTCAGGGTTAATTTTAGAGAAATGGTAGATACTCATAGGGCATGCATGGTTACACTATTGGAAACAAGAATGGAAAATCACATCTCCCTTCTTAGTGACTTTGCCTTCTCTGAGATGATTGAAGTTCCAAGTGATGGTCAATCTGGAGGCATGGTGATCCTCTAGGATTCTAGTGTTGTTAAGGTTCATAACTTTGTTAGGAGAAAGCAGGAGATTCATGCAAATATAGAGGTAGTCCCATCTCATTCCTCTTGGCTTTTTTCATCTATTTATGCTAGCACTAAAATTGATAAAAGATGTGAATTGTGGAATAATATAGAAAATATTAGTACCAGTTATAAGGGCCCTTGGTTATTGGGGGGGGGGGGGGGACTTTAACGATATCCTTAGTTCAAATGATAAGCTGGGAGGTAACCCCATTAACCGTAGGCGTAGCAACTCTATTTGGAATAGCATAAACAATTGTCACTTATTAGACCTTGGTTATAAAGGACCAAAATATACTTGGTCTAATCATAGAAAAAAATCTAAGGGTCTAATTATGGAGAGACGAGATAGAGTTTTTGCTAACAAGGATTGCTTGTCCCTATATCCTAAGGCAGTGATAATCCACCTTCCTAAGACCCATTCCGATCATAACCTCTTGTTACTTAATCTCTCCCCTAAAAATGTGAATTATTTTAATAAGCCATTTCGTTTAAAAATCATTTGGTGTAGACACCTGGATTTTATTAGTTTAGTTAAACACTGTTGGTCTAACAATAACTTTATTGGTGCCCAAAGAATCTTTAGAGATAAGACTATCATTTGGAAAAATGAAACTTTTGGTGACATTTCAAAAAAGAAAAAAAAGGATTCTTGCTAGACTAAGTGGAATCCAATATTCTCCTAATTACCAAACAAGCTATTTCTTGCAAGATCTAGAGTCAAAATTACAACAGGACTATAACTTTATTTTAAAAATGGAGAATGATTTCTGGAGAATACGATCTAAAATAAATTGGCTCAATGAGGGTGAGGCCAATACCAAGTTCTATCATATTACGGCCTCTAATCGCAAACGTCGTAATGCAATTATGTACTTCACTAATGATAACGGGGACTGGATCTTGGATTAAAAATAAATTCTAGACCATATTGTATCCTTCTTTAGGAATGCCTTTATGACATCTAAAATTTCCTCCCCTAACAAAATTAACATAGGTGATGCCTCCCTTTTTAATAAGGTTGACCTAAGTAACCCTGATAATCCACTACACACTTCAGAGATTACTAAGGCTGTATTTTCTTTTAAACCTTTTAAGGCTCCAGGCCCGGATGTCATTCATCCTTTTTTTATCAGAAGTATTGGCATATCATTGGCAACTCTGTATTAAGCTTCTGCCACAACGTCTTCAAAACCCAATCACTACCAAGTGGTATCAATGATACATTTGTTTGTCTCATTCCTAAGTTTCCCAATGCAAACAACCTCAAAAACTTTCGACCTATTGGTCTTTGTAACACCTCCTATAAGATAATCACTAAAATCATTGCTAATAGGATAAAACCATTCCTTCCTTATCTTATTAGTCCTATGTAATCTAGCTTTATCAAGAATAGAAGAACATGTGATAATGCCATTATCATACAGGAAATTATGAATAACCTTCGTAGAACAAAAAAAATCCAACTTTGATATGATAATCAAATTAGATTTGGAAAAGGCCTTTGATAGACTAGAATGGTCTTTTGTGCATAAGACTCTTAAATATTTCCAATTTCCTCCCAAGTTATCTCGTCTAATCAAGCACTGCATTAGTACTAGCTCTATGAGCATCATAGTGAATGGTGCTAGAACAAATTTTTTCTAGCCCAGTCAAGGTATTCGTCAGGGTGATCCCATATCTCCTTATAAATTCATTCTATGTCTTGAACTACTTTCTAGATTAATAAATCACCAAGTAGACACATTACGATGGGATCCAATCTATATTAGACATAAAGACTCCTCATTTTCCCATATTCTTTTTGCTGATGATATAATCCTAATGGGAAAAGCAAATAAAAAGATAAGTCATTGCATAAAATCTTGTATGTATTTTTTCTGTGATGAATCTGGGCTAGCCATTAACACCTCTAAATCGATGATTGTCCTACCTAAGTACTGCCCCCACGATTTCAAATTATTCCTAACAAGCTTCTTTGGTATAAAATCCACCAATGAGTTTGGTAAGTACCTTGGTTTTTCAATCCTCAATCACTTCCCCACCACCAAGAACTTTCAATTTATCATAGACAAGATGCAAACCAAATTATCCCACTGGAAATGCTCTTTCCTAAATATGGCAGGAAGGACTACTCTAGCTTCAAGTACTTTATGTGCAATTCCTACTCACTCTACGCAATACACCCTTCTCCCCCTTAAAATCTTAAAGAAGATACATAAAATCCAAAGGGACTTTATCTGGAGATCCACCAACACAACTAAAAAACTTCACCTAATTATTTAGCAAAATGTTACAAAGGATAAAAATGAGGGAGGTTTGGGTATTCGGCCAGCCAAAGCGAAAAATTTAGTTCTTTTCTCAAGTCTTGCATGAAGACTGTTAAATAACCCTACGTCTCCCTGGGGTCACATGATTATGGCCAAATATGCCACTAATAAATCCCTCAGTAGCTCCTCCTTCATCTGGAAAGCTATCCTTCAAGGATGGGAAGTGTGCAATAAGGGCCTTCTTTGGTATCCGTGTATTAATTCCAGGATTAATATTTGATATGCCAATTGGATCTACAACTCAAATTCCCTTAGAAGTTTAATAGAAGGGCCTCTGAATAGGAGTGACCAAACTCTTACTATAGGAAGTCTCATCCATAACAAGGAATGGAATACAAATGTTATCTCCTTTGAACTGTCCGGTGATATCCTTAACAATCTTAACATTACACCCATCCTAGTAAGGGATCAAATATCGATAAAATAAGCTGGTGTCTCAACTCAACTGGTCTAATTTTCACCAAATCTTGCTATAAGCTCCTCTGTGAAGACAACACTACTTCCAAGCCTTTTGGGTGGATTTGGAACCTCCACTGCCCTAATAAATTAAAGTTTTTCCTTTGGCAATGCATGCACAATCGTATTCCATGCCGAGCCTACCTAGCCAAAATAGGAATCAATATTGATGCTACCTGTACCATTTGCAAATCCGGGGTAGAGGACATTCAATACATTTTTATTAATTGTCTAGTGTCTAACTATCTCTGGCAAAAGATGGGTCTTCCGTCTATAAACATTATCAATGACTCAAATTGGCTAGTTAAGTTGAGGGATATCTTTATTCAAAACTGTAACTTTCAGATAGAGTGGACTACCCTATTTTCCTTCTCCATATGAGAATTATGGAAAAACAGAAATCATAATAATATCAACAATCTTGATAACTATGTGGAAATAAGGAAAATTATCCATCCATCTTGGGAATTCACTTTCTTCACTGAAAAAAATCCATTCTTGGAAAAAACTGTTAATATTGAGATCAGTTGAAACAAACCTGCTAAAGGTATGATCAAACTAAATTGTGATGGTGCTTTTTCTAGTAACAATATTACAGCTGGACTCGGTGAAGCTTTTCGAAATAGTAAAGGTGATTGGATTGTGGGTTATTCCAAATCAATCCAAGCAATTTCTCCTACTCATGCAGAGCTGTTGGCATTGCTAGAAGGACTACAAATTGCAAAAGAAATGAACTTCCTCAATATGGAAATTGAAACTGATTGTACGAATGTCATCAAACTTATTTATGAGGATAGTACTAACTTCTCTAATATTGTTTCTGAATGCAGATGGTTAATGCACCAATTAAAACTCCCACACCTGAAGCATAATTTCAGGGAAGAAAATGAGATGGCACATTTACTGGCCAAGCAAGCTATCAAGAACCCACCATCATCAAAGTATTTTTACCATGCCTGTCTACCTTTTTTTGTTGATCAAGAACAAGCATGGAGTTTGTAATAGTATTAGGAGTATTTCTACAAATGTTTGTAACTATTTGGCCACTATGGGCAACAGTAATACCCTAAAAACATCTACTATGCCTATGTAATTTTTATTCTGTTTTAAGTAATATAATATATCCATGTGTTGCGTTCAAAAAAGAATATCCATGTCAAGGGTAGCACAATATATAGCAAAAATAAAAAATTTATACCATTTGGAAAGGCATAAACGTAATGTATAGTATTTGTATTAACATACACTTGGTGAATTCTCTCTTATTTAAGGATATTTGGTGGGTTATAGAATTTAACCTTCACGTTCTTCCAAGTCACTACCGATGTGAAACTTTGTGTTTGCACATCAACTTTAATCATGATATTTGCACATAAAGTTTTAAGTACTATCATTTAGCTATGACAAATTTTTAAATGTTTTCACTTCATTTAATAACATAACCATGATAAGTTGATATCATAATTTGGTGCAGATATTAGATGCATCGTAATTATTTTCCTCCTCTCTCTTGTCTCTCTTTCCAAAAAAAAATCTTGGTATCTCTGCGCTTTAATCGTTGGATCCCAAGATTTAGCTAGCTTTCGAATAAATTTGGTTGAAATTCGAAAAATAGTATTTGAAGTTAAAGTTGTGTTTGGCCATACATTTTATTTGGAAAAAAAAATTAAATTTTTTGTGCAAGAAAATATTTCACTCAAAATTTGCCCTTAACTAGTTTTTGGGAACTTAAAATTTTATTTAAATTCTTTTCAAAAATTGATCATACTTCATGAACAAATAATATTTTCAAAGCCAGAATCTACGACCAAATGAGAGCTTAGTATTAATCTCTGCAGTATATGGCGTGAATCTTATGAGTATTTGCAGTAGCGGGATCTTCACATCGAAGTTTGTTTTGATTCGTTTCTGACGTGATATGGATTTTGGAGTTATATTTGATGGAGAAATAGATGTAAATTATGGAGATTTTGTGTACTGTTACACGGGACTTGAGTTGGTTACGTGATTTTGGTTACTTTTCAATTTTACTTGGACTTTTGGAACAGGACAACATGTATGTTTTGGACCCGGAGGAAATAGGATTAGTTACCTTCTATAGCAAAGATTGATACGTTATTTATTTTAAATAAATATCTTTTTAAAAAATTATATTCCATAGCTACCTTTTGATTTTTTATAGCCAAATATCTATTTATGGCCACCTCCTACCCTTAAGCCATAAAATAAGCTTTGTATTATTTTTTTCTCTCATATCCCCTCAAATTTCTCCTATCCCATATCTATTCTCCCTCTCTCTCTCTACTTCCCGATCTCATATCCTCTCCTTCTTGAAATATCTCGACTGTGTTTTAAGATCTATACACTACAAGAAAATACAAAATTAGTACGATTTTAGCTGGAAAGTTCAGATCCTTATCTAATTAGCAAATCGGAAGCAATTTGTCAATGATATATACGTTACCAAAATATTAGAAAGCATAGTTGATTTTGAGAGTGTAAATTTTAGAGAGTGAATTTCATGGGTGGTATGCTTTGTGCTCATTACCTCCATGGAAACTTTGATCACGTACGATCTCCGATGCAACAACAGTTGGAATTAAAGGCGGCGCTGGATCGCCGACAACCGGAGGCAACGGTGACGGCGAGCGAGGACTGGATACTGATGATGCTTCAACGAGACGACATTAGGGTTGTTCTTGAGCAAAGACGACGGAATTGGGGGCTGAGCAACTTGAATTTTCTGTTAATATATTTCAATGAATTTCAATGTATCTCACTGTATTCCATTGTATTCATTTTCTTTTTTTTCATTGTATTTTCAATGTATCCCGTTGTATTCTATGTATTTCATTGTAATCACTGTCTCGCTATATTCCATGAATATATTAATATATTTGTTTTTAATTAATATAATTTATGTATTCAGATGTATTATATAATTTCTCTGAAGATTGCTATGTTTTTGGGGTGTTTTTCGGTTGAGAATCTTTTTTATAACTGAAAATATAAAATTTGTGTGTTATAATTGAGTTTGTTGAGTTATATTAGGAGTCTATTATGTTAATTGATTCAATTTCCGTTTAAAACAAAATAATCTCCTGTTTCACGCCGTGAATACAGTTGAATACAGTCGAATACAATAATCTGTCCAGCTGTAATCCCATGTTTCACACCATGAATACAGCCGAATACACTCGAATACAAAAATCTGTCTAGCTGTAATCCCCTGTTTCACGCCTAGAAATGCTAGTGTATTCATGAATACAGTAGATTAAATACATCGAATACACTTTAAAAAATCTAAAAACATAGCTATAGGAAGTAATATAGTAAACGTTAGCAACAACTAGCTAATAACTACTAAAACATAGTGGTTTCTGAAAGTTTCTGGAGCAAATATAGCAATGTTGGTCCACATTGTAATTGGTCCATCACTCCCAACAGTATTTATTTTAATCTTTCCATTCCTTTCAAGCTTGATCCTTCCCTTAGACTCGTTACCTTGTTCGACTGAACTCCCTCTATGTCCACTCAATAAAATAATAATAATAATAATAATAATAATAATAATAATAATAATAATAATAATAATAATAATTGTTAACTACTGTAAATTCTATTACCAGGGATTAGGAAAAGAGTAATTACAAACAAAGCAAACCCCTAAAGTTGGACATGCAACCCCAAGATTATTTAAAGCAAATTGAAGCAAACTCTGTGCCTACACAAACCTGTAGCTAACTATCTGTCAAATCTAAAATAAAACAAACAGCACCTTATAGCACCTAGTTGAGATTGTCTATCACTATTTTAGGGATAAAATTAAGCTTTCTATTATTATCTTTTTTGTAATAACCTGTAAATATTACAATTAACAATAAAACTTTTTATGCATTAAAAGAGTATTCGATCTTATAACCACCTTCTAGGAAGAGCGTTATTAACATCCGGACCTCAAGAGATAAACAAAGAAGAAAAAAACAGATGAACACCACACTATTTACATAATGTATGGATGAAACAATGATTTCTAGGAGCTTTCCTAAAACTATGTAATAAACCTATCCTTTTCCCAATTTCTTTTTGAGTTTGCGTTATAACAAACTCTGTATTTACAGTTATATTCCCGACCAACCTTTAATTACTGACTTCAATGGTGGAGGCGGTATTTCCGCTAAGGGGTTCAAAAAAAAAGTTAAAATGTTAAAAATAGTTGTGGCTAGTGGAAATTGAACTAGTGACCTCACAAAGATTTTGATCCCCCTTGGCCTGACGTGTCCACAAAATTCCAAATATAATACATAGAGGTAAAAAATAGAGTTTATTTTATATGTAGTATAATTTTTGGCGAAAGGGATTCCGGTGAACCCTCTCCTACCCCCTAAATTCGCCCCAGCCTGGCATGCCAAGTATGGTAGTTTGCACCCTATAATGATGTCATTATTTCTTTCTTGAACTGCCTTTGTCACGACCCAAAAACCGACCCGGTCGTGATGGCGCCTATCGTGAAACTTGGCCAGCCACTTATTTCCAAAGTACTCCATTTACCAATTTAAAATTTAAGAAAAACTATATTTTTAGCCGAAATCAAATAAGATAAAAGTAGAAATCCAAAACATGCGGAAAGAAATACAAGCCCGACATCGGGTGTCACTAGTCATGAGCAAAAATACTACAACTGTTCGAAATAAACAAGACTACATAGTCTGAGAATATCCAACAGTTCTGCTAAGAGGAAGATAGGGAAGGAGAAGGCGGAACCGCGGTCGCCAAGCAGCTACCTCGCAATCTCCAATGAACAGTCCACAACGATATGATCAGCAGCCGCTACCGTGACCTGAAATACCTGGACCTGCACACAAGGTGCAGGGGGTAACGTGAGTACACCATGAGATATAGTGAAATGGGAGCGGGTGGTACGCCTACCACGAGATATAATAAAATGGGAGCGGGTGGTACACCTACCACAAGATATGAGAAATGGGATCAGGGTTGCACGCCTGCAACGAGATGTAGACCGAGCGTGAAATCTGCCTTTGTTTTTCCTTATTCTTGTTAGAAGTTAAATTTTGGTTTCTTGATAATTCTCTTGAGATTCTGTTTTATCTATTATTCCCCGAAGCATGTTTCCCCTTCCCAGCTTCAGTTGTTTTGTCTAGTTTATTTTTCCGCTGTGTATATATATATATATATATATAACTGCACACTTTAATCTGGAGTCTGGTCCTAGCCTCATCACTACCTCGCCGGGGTTAGGCCAGGCACTTACCAGCACATGGGGTCGGTTGTGCTGATACTACACTCTGCACTCTTTTATGCAGACCCCAGTGTTGTAGACTTTGGACCGCAGTGGGATTTGCTGATTCTTGCTCATCAGGCGACCCGAGGTAGTCCTACAAGCGTCCGTAGGCCTTGACGTCTCCTTCCATCTACTATCCCTGTTTCTTTTATGTATTTCCAAAGACAGTATTGTATTTATTTCTTTCAGACCTTTATTTGTAGTATTCTTAGACCGTCTGTGATACTGTGACACCAGTTCTGGGTAGTCGAGACTCAAACAGTTGTATTAGATATTCATGTTCAGATAGCTTATTATTTCTTTCTTCCGCTTATGTTAATTCCGCCGTTTAAATGTTATTATTTCGAAATTGTTAATGAATATAAATGGGTAAAAAGGTAACTTGTGCAATTATTTGGCTTGCCTAGCTCGTATTAGTAGGCCTCATCACGACTCCCGAAGGTGGGAATCCGGGTCGTGACAAAGCATAAGCAATAACCCTACCCTCCTGCATCAACATACATCCAATACCCACTCCCGAAGCATCACAATACACTGTATATGAACCTAAAGCTGATGGCAAAACTAACACCGGAGCTGTGGTCAAGGCAGTTTTGAGCTTCTGAAAGCTCGCCTCACACTCGTCCGACCACTGAAATGAAGCACCCGTCTAAGTCAACTTGGTCAAGGGTGATGCAATAAATGAAAATCCCTGCACGAACCGACGGTAATAACCTGCCAAACCAAGAAAACTGCGAATCTCTATGGCTGAGGACAACCTGGGCCAACTCTGAACCGCCTCTATCTTCTTCGGATCAAGTTGAATACCCTCGCTAGACACCACGTGCCCCAAGAAAGCCACTGAACTGAGCCAAAACTCACATTTGGAGAACTTTGCATAAAGCGTCTCCTCCCTCAATCTCTGCAATACCACTCTCAAATGCTCGGCGTGCTCCTCCTGACTACGCGAGTATACCAGAATATCATCAATGAAAACTATGACAAACGAGTCGAGATACGGCCGAAACACGCTGTTCATCAAATGCATGAACGTTGCTGGGGCATTGGTCAGCCCAAAAGACATCACAAGGAACTCATAATGACCATATCGGGTCCAGAAGGCTGTCTTAAGAATATCCAAGTCCCTGATCTCCAGCTGGTGATACCCTGAACGGAGATCGATCTTGGAGAACACACTCGCTCCCTGAAGCTGGTCAAATAAATCATCGATGCGAGGAAGGATACTTGTTCTTAATTGTTACTTTGTTCAACTGCCTGTAATCAATGCACATCCTCATCGTGCCATCCTTCTTCTTCACAGATAGAACCGGCGCACCCCAAGGCGAAACACTAGGCCGAATAAACCCCTTATCAAGGAGTTCCTGAAGCTGCTCCTTCAACTCCGCTGGTGCCATGCGATACTGTGGAATAGAAATAGGCTGAGTGCCCGGCACCAGGTTAATACCAAAATCAATATCCCTGTCCGGCGGCATGCCCGGCAGGCACATCGGGAAAATCCCTCACAATTGGAACAGAATGAATGCTGGGAGTCTCTACACTGACATCCCTCACAAATGCTAAGTATGAAAGAAAACCTTTCCCGACCATACGCTGGGCCTTCAAGAATGAGATTACCATGCTAGGAACATAATCAGACAAACCTCGCCACTCAATCCGTGGAACACCCGGCATAGCTAACGTTATTGTCTTGTAGTGATAATTGAAAATAGCCCGACACGGAGATAACCAATCCATACCCAATATCACGTCGAAGTCCACCATGCAAATTAATAGAAGATCCACTCGGGTCTCAAGACCCCCAATAGACACAATGCACGACCGGTATAAACGGTCTACCATAACAGTATCACCCACCGGAGTAGAGACATGAACAGACGAAACGAGAGACTCCTAGGGCGTATCCAAATAATGGGCAAAATATGATGACACATAAGAGAAATTAGAACTGGGATCAAATAATACAGAGGCATCTCTGCGGCAGACTGAGATAATACCTGTGATCATAGCATCTGAAGCGATAGCATCTGGTCTGGCTGGAAGAGCATAGAAACGGGCCTGGCCACCACCTGATCGGCCTCCCCCTCTAGGGCGACCCCTAGATGACTGACCTCCACCCTGAGCTGACTGAGCGGGTAGGGAAGTAACTGGTGATGAAGCTGAAGGCTGACTCATCTACTGGGATGATCCTCCCGTAAGACGGGGACAAAACCTCTTAATATGACCCAAATCTCCACACTCGTAGCAACCTCTCCCGGCAAATAGCGGTGGGGTCCGGAGTGAGCCCCGCGCACCGGGATGCCCACTAGAAGAACCAGGCATAGATGAGCCCTAGACTGATAGTGCCTAAGTCGAACTCTGAGCTGGAAGAGCACTGAGAGACGAGTGACCCTGATGTGAACTGTGAGAACCAAGGCTAGATGACCCACCAAGATGACCTGAACGGGCTGGCTGAGCATGCCTAAATGGACGGCCTCTGCTGTGCTGAAACTGACCTCCCAAAAAAGAACCACCAAAGATACCAGATCCCCGAGGCCTCTTCGCCTCCCTCTCCTCTCGCTCCTGGCAACGAACTGACTCAATCTCTCTAGCAATATCAACCACCTCCTTATAAGAAGCGCCAGATACTCTCTCTCTGGTCAGAAAAATCTGTAGCTGATAGTTGAGGCCATCAACGAACCTCCTGATCCTCTCCCTATCCGTGGGAACTAGCCAGATAGCATAACGGGCCAACTCGGAGAACCTCATCTCATACTGCGTCACGGACATGCCCTCCAAACGCAGCTGCTCGAACTGTCTGCGCATCTCCTCCCTGCGGGAATGCAGTACATACTTCTCTAGGAAGAGAATGGAGAACTGTTGCCAAGTAAGGGGCGGTGCACCAACAGGCCTACGCCTCTCATACGCCTCCCACCAAGTGAAGGCAGCCCTAGAAAACTGAAAAGTGGTAAATGCAACTCCGCTAGTCTCCAGAATCCCTGATGTACGTAGAATCCTCTGGAACTTGTCTAAGAAACCCTGGGTATCCTCGCCCTCTACTCTGCTGAAAGTCAGAGGCTGAAGTCTACCAAATCTCTCCAGTCGACGCTGCTCGTCATCAGGCATAACTGGAACTACATAGTCCTGAGCATGGACCGAATAGGCTGGTGGTGCCTCCGTTGTCTGAAGTCCCTGTGCAACCTGCTTAGGTGTGCGAGCGGCGGGAGTCTGAGTGCCTCCCCCAGCCTGGGAAGTAGCTGCCGTAGTGGAGACTGCGACTACCTGAGCGAGACTGGTGCACAATGTCAGAATCTGAGACAAGGTCTCCTAGAGACCCGGAATAACAATAGGCACAGCTAGTGACTGAGCCGGTACTGCTGAAGCATCCTCTACTAGCGCGTGATCATGAACTGGGGCGGCTGGTGGATCTGCAGGTGCTGCCCTAGCTGTTGTGCGGGCTACACCTCTGCCCCTACCACGGCCTCGACCGCATCCTCAGCCTCTAGTGGCCCCAGCTGGTGGTATTGGTGGTCGTCTATCCTGACCGGTAGCGCGTGTCCTCACCATCTGTGAGAGAATAGAATAATAGAAGTTTAATACTAGCATCAACAGATTCGAACGACAGGAATTCAAGAATAAGAAGTTTTTCCTAAAGGTTCTGCAGCCTCCCGAGGATAAATACAGACGTCTCCGTACGATCCGCGAGACTCTACTAAACCTGCTCATCACTCGTGAGACCTATGTAACCTAGGCTCTGATAGCAATATGTCACGACCCAAAAATCAACCCGATCGTGATGGCGCCTATTGTGGAACTAGGCCAGCCACTCATTTTCAATTACTCTATTTTCCATTTGAAAAGCTTAAGAAAAACATCACATTTTAACAAAAATCCAAAAGTGTAAAAATAGAAGTTCCAAAACCAGCGGAAAGAAAATACAAGACCGACCTCGGGTGTCACTAGTCATGAGCAAAAACTACTACAACTATTCGAAATAACAAAACTAGTACAGTCTAAAAATGTCCAACACATAAACTAGAGGAAGATAGGGAAGGAGAAGGCGGAACTGCGATCGCCGAGCAGCCACCTCGCAATCTCCAAGTGGAAGTCCGCACATATAATCATAAGCCGCTACCGTGACCCGAGACACCTGGATCTGCACACAAGGTGCAGGGGGTAACTTGAGTGCACCAACTCAGTAAGTGAAAAGTCCAACCTATGGACTAACAGGTAGTGACGGACCAAAACCTCAACAGGTAACAACATATATCTGAACAGGAAAAGTAGACATGCTTACAGTTCAAGTAAAGTTCAATTGTATTTAAATGCAACTGTACAGTACGAAGTACAAAACTCAGAGATTTTACATATACCAATGCACAACTAGCGTGATCAATGTTCCCTGAACCTCCACTCACAAGTACTCAACCCCTCGGTATTGTATATGACCATCCGTCCCAGGGAAGATCCATCCCGGAATATACATTACTAACCGCAGTCATCTAGTACCGAGGACACAGGCCAATCGAGCCTCACGGGGAAGATCCATCTCCCGGTATAATACTTCGGACAAGATCCATGTCCAGGGAAGATCCATTCCTCAATATCATCATCTGCGCTCACTGGGGTTGTAAAGACTCCGGAGGGGCTTCTCTCATTAGCCCAAGCGCTATAACAAAGCCAACGAAGGCTTGTTCAGTATCTCACTGCGGTGTGCAGCCCAATCTCATACCGTCACTTAACAGCAGGCTCTAGGACTCACTCAGTCATAACTCACCAGTCTCACATACGGGCTCTAAATGTCATGATACTAGCCGGTCAACAATAAAATATGGCAAAAAGTAATAATCGAGACTGGGACCGGATATAATATGCATGAAAAGGACTGAGTACAGAATATCAATAAAATAAATAATATGACAGCAAGAAACAACCTCTTGGGTCTCAATAATATCGGTGTGAAGCCTTAACATGATAATCAGCATGATTTACAACTCAACAACTGAATCACATAATTACAGCACATATATCGGTAATAAAGAACCACTAAGCGGTGTTCTGGAATGATCCAAGCCGCGTTTTCCACGGTGCACGCCCATACGCCCGTCACTTGGCATGGTGTCACCTTCATAATAATCATGAAACACATAGTTTGGGGTTTCGAACCCGCAGAACCAAGATTGAAAGCGTTACTTACCTCAAGCCAAGCTCTAGCCCGCGACGCCCTTTCCTCTCGATTCTGCCTCCAAATGCCTCGAATCTAACCAAAATCAGTTCATAACCATCAATATATGATAAAGGAGTGAAATCCATACGAAATCAATCAAATTACAACACAATTCCCGAAATTGACCAAACCCGACCCCCGGGCCCACGTCTCGGAATCCGACAAAATTAACATCAATGGATTCTTTATCCTCCCACGATTTCATGCATATTAAATTTACCAAAATCCGACCACAAATGGCCCCTCAAATTTCTAATTTTAGGTCTCCAACTTTCCAATCCCTAACCCCCTATTTGCTACTGATTCTCCCATAGATTTAAAGCTTACAACCTTAAAATTCACCGTAAAAACGAGTTTAGGGACCAAGGACCATACCATATGGAACCCTCTTGATTTCTCCCTTGAATTTGCTCTCCAAAGCTTCTTCCCGTTTGAAATGTTATGAAAAATAACCCAATTTCGCGAAGGGCGAAATATATCTGTTCTGACTCAGCAAAACCGCATCTGCTGTCAAATTATCGCACCTGCGGTCCCAAGTGCGCACCTGCGTATTTCACTTATCCGCCCAGCCACCGCACCTGCGATCAGATTCTCGCACCTGCGCCACCGCAGGTGCGCCCAATGTTCCGCTTCTGCGGCTCCAGCCTTTCCCCCTCTTGGCCGCATCTGCGACTTCACTTTCGCATTTGCGGGCCCGCACCTGCGGTCCCCAATCTGCAGATGCGGTTATGACAGGAACTGTGCACTTCAGCAGCCAAATTCCAACTCAAAACCCCCCGTCAACCATCCGAAATCACCCCGAGGCCCCCCGGACCTCAACCAAAAGCACGAGCAAGTGACATACCACCTTCCAAACTTGTTCCAATCTTCATAACACATAAAACAACATCGAAAAATCAAATTAACTACGGATTCAAGCCTAAGAACTCTAAACTTTCGAATTTCTCTTTTGATCAAAAAGTCTATCAAACCTCGTCCGAATGACCTGAAATTTTGTATACACGTCACAAATGATACAATGGACCTACTCCAACTTCCGGAATTGCATTTCGACCCCTATATCAAAATCTCCCTTATCAACTGAAAAACACCAAAATTCTAATTTCGCTAATTCAAGCCTAAATCTACTCCGGACTTCCAAAATACATTCCGATCATGCTCCGAAGTCCCAAATCACCTCCCAAAGCTATCTGAATCATAAAAACCATCTTCCGAGATCGTTTTCTCACAAGTCAACTTCCGGTTGAATTTTCCAACTAAAGACCAACTTAAGAGACTAAGTGTCTCAAATCTTCCCAAAATCATTCCGGATTCAAACCGACTAACCTGATACCACATAACACAGATAAACAAAGCATAAAGAAGCAGAAATGAGAGAAACTGAGCGGTAACTCACGAAACGATCGGCCGGGTCGTTACAGACAGGGAACAAATGATAACCTAATTAAAGTGAGGCTTACCTTATTCCTTAATAGTATGAATTTACAATCGCTTTGCACCAAAGACTACTCGAAAAAATTACCCAAAACTTTTTCAACAAAGTTTATTTGAAATATATGACCTCATTATTTCAATTTGGATTAAGGTTGAAATCTTCAATTTTATTAATTTGATTAGATTATTGTTAATATTTTGGATTAGATTTTAAAAAATGCTGATCAATTTGAATCTTGCGAAAATAAAGAAACGAGAAAAATCAAAATCTAAAAGTCAAATTACCAAATTACCCCTTTATTATCTACTTACTAAAGTATCCTTTTAGTTAACTTAAATACCCACATATTTTTTTTTATTAACAAACAAAAATTCCCAGTTCAACATTTATTTTCTGCATTATTTTTTTTACATTTTGTTTTTTTTTTTTTTTGAAAATAGTTGTATATTAGAATTAATTATATAAATATTATGTATGAAAGAGCCATCACACGTGTGAGAATAGTAATAAGAAATATTAGGAGTTTCACATAACCGTGGATTTAGATTACTTCTTGCATTAGTTTATGTGGGACTCTCTTCATTGGAATAGAATAGTTAGGATGGAATTTTCACTTATAATATTGAATTTTTTTTAATTTCAATTCTGATGATATCGATATTTTGATACAAGAATTGGAAGCACGCATGGAGTAAATTATAGCGAGCAAATTCTTGATCTATTAGATCATTCCTCCATCAACATGCAAATTAATGATCTCAATTGCTAACATTTTATCTAACTTATAATTTATTGAAATATTATCCAAATAAACGTTCATCTTGCAATGACATATATATATATATGGAGAGTTTAACCTCCTTGTATTTAAGTTCAATAGTTGTTTCTCTTTTCAATAGCATTTGCCTCTCTCTCTTTTTATTATCTTTCTAAAACTTCTTCATCTAAGCAAGATTATAAGACAAGTCTTATATCGAAAAACTTTGTAGTACAATGTTCCGTAATATAAATATCTAGAATATAATATCTGATGAAAGATGTTTGCCACGTGACTTATAATACTAGTATTATATGCTTCTTACTCTTGTAAACAAAATCTATATTTGAGCAAGATGAATGCAGAATTTACCAACAACGTTGCAAGTTCCCCGATTCTACTGCTTTTAGTTTGTTGCGTTCAGAAAATTATTTTACAGGAAATATACTTCTTGCAAATGATGACAATATTTTTTTGCTATATCAGGATTATTTTAGAAAAGTAAAACAACAAAGAAACATTAAATTCCATCATTTTGGTAAATGTATCTATACTTTCCTCTTTATTTTTGTCCCGTTTTAGTTTATTTCCACATCGTATAATTGTTTCTTTGTTGAATTATGTTGTCTTTATCTAAAGCTCATTTAATTAACCGGGGAGAGCTCTTCGCAGTGATAAGACTAATGTGAAGAAAGAACTTAGTCACCCGAATAAGATATCAAGCTCAAAGATTTTATTGAAAAATATAAAATTAAAGTAATTTAGAATAGCACATTAGATATTGTGACATGTTGATGACCTAATTTTCAGTAGTATGTGACGACCCAAAGGGTCATCACCTGTTTCTTTAACCATTTTGTACTTCCGAGGCTTTGAAAACCTCATTAAGGGTTGCCTCGATTTGCGTGCGCAGTCCGGGCACGTAACCGAAAAGCTTAAATATGAATTCTGTGAGATACTAAATTTTGATATTAAAATGAATAAATTTAACTTCGGTCAATATTTTGGGTAAACGGACCCGGACCCGTGATTTGACGGTCCTAGAGGGTTCGTAGGAACATATGGGACTTGGGCGTATGCCCGGAATCCAATTCCGAGGTCCCAAGCCCGAGAAATGAATTTTTGTGTGAAATTGTTTTCTGGAAATAATTAAGGAAATTGGAAATGAAATTTGATTAGAAGACTATGGTATCAGGCCCGTATTTTGGTTCCGGCGCCCGGTTCAAGTCTTATATATGATTTAAGCACTTTCTGTAAAGTTTGGTTGAAAACGGACGTCGTTTGACGTGTTTCGGACTTAAAATGGAAATTTGATGTTTTATGAAAATTTGGAAGGAATCAAGGATTTTGAGGCTTAATTCGATGTTTATGATGTTATTTTGGCGATTTGATCGCGCGAATAAGTCTGTAGGATGTTTTTGAGGTTGTGTGCATATTTGGTTTGGAGCACCGAGGGCTCGGGTGAATTTTGGATAGGCCGTGAGTGCATTTTTAACCTTAGTGAAAATCTGGCATTTCACTTCTGGTATTTTCGCATTTGCGAAGAAGTTCTCGCAAATATGAGCTCGCAAATACGAGCTCGCAAATGCGAGCCTTTGATCGCAAATGCGAGAAGGGGGAAATCCTGCATTGGGTCGCAAATGCGACCAATTGGTTCGCAAATGCGAAGGTGGGCCATGTCGCAAATGCGACTTTTTGCTCGCAACTGCGAAGTCTGGGTTTTTCGAGAGGGTTCGCAAATGCGAACCCTAGTTCGCACTTCCCATATTTGGTCGGGGTTCGCAATTGCAAACCCCAGTTCGCATTTCCCACATCTGAGGCCTGCCTATTTTATACTTAGTCGAATTTTGAACCATTTTTCACCCCACTTTCAAAACACAACTCCTTAGGTGATTTTCCAAGAACAAGACTTCTTCCAAATCATTTGTAAGTCAATTTTTACTCATTTCTTTCAATCATTAACATCATTTAACATGTTTTCAACTTAAAATCAATGATTTTCATGGGTGAAATTGGGGGTTTTGGGTAGAACCTAGGTTTTTCTAAAATTGGAGATTCGGACCTCAATTTGAGGTCCGATTTCAAAACAAATCATATATTTGGGTTCGGGGGGGAATGGGTAACCGGGTTTTGGTTCGAACCTCGGGTTTTGACCACGTGGGCCCGGGGGCGATTTTGGAATTTTCGGGAAAAACTTTGGGAATTCATTTTTATGCATTCAAATTGATTCATTTAGTGTTTATTAATGTAATTAAGTAATTTGTGATTAGATACGAGCGAATTGGTGTCGGAATCGAGGGGTAAAGCTATAATTGAGGCTTGAGTTGAATTCAAAGCAACGAGGTAAGTGTTTGGTTTAACCCTAGCTTGAGGGATTAGGAGTTGAGTCTTATTTGTTGATTGTTTTGGTGTCGAGTACGACATATAGGCATGGTAACGAGTATCTATACGTTGGTGCCGAGCATGACCGTGAGTCCTAAATTGATAATTCTTGTATTCTTAATGGATTCTATGAAAGCTTGATTGATGATTCTCGATACTGAGCAAGGACTTAGTTTATTTCCGTGGACTTTAGTTATGACTGAGTATTGGTATTAAGTGTGTCAATTAGAAGTTGGATAAGATTGGTTATAGCTGACTCTCCCTTGCCTGGAAGTTATTATATTGTTGTTCCCTTGCCGGAAAGTTATTATATTGTTGCTCCCTTGCCGGGAAGTTATTATATTTTTGTTCCCTTGCCGGGGAGTTATTATATTGTTGTTCCCTAGCCGGGATTATTTTGTTATGTTGTGTTGGATTGAAATGGGAGCGGGTGGTACGCCTACCACAAGTGATTGATAAAATGGGAGCGGGTGGTATGCCTACCACAAGATTGATGAAATGGGAGCGGGTGGTACACCTACCACAGGATTGATGAAATGGGATCGGGTGGTACGCCTACCACAAAATTTTATGAAATGGGAGCGGGTGGTACGCCTACCACGAGTTACGAGAACTGGGATCGGGTTGCACGCCTGCAACAAGATGAGCTGAACATAAAAATTGTCTTTAATTCTTATTGCCGTGTTAGAAGCTAGACTGTAGATTTCTCCTCTATTATTCCTGATATTCTATTTATATCTGCTACCCCTGAAGCATGTTTCCCTCCCCCAGTTTTAAATTGTTTATTTCTGTTGCCTCTTCGTTGTATTGTATATATATATATATGCACAGGTTTATCTGGAGTCTGGTCCTAGCCTCGTCACTATTTCGCCGGGGTTAGGCCAGGCACTTACAAGCACATGGGGTCGATTGTGCTGATGCTACACTCTGTGCTCTTTTGCACAGATCCAGGTGTCAGAGCAGCTTACGGTGCGCAGCAGTAGGCCAGGGAGCAGTCCTTCAGTCCACGAGATCCCGAGGTAGTCCGCAGGCCCATCTCTTTTATCCCCTTTCTGCCCTGTTTCCCTTGTACCGAGAGAGAGTTTTATCATTTTGTTTCAGACTTTGTATTTAGCATTCTTAGATGGTCCGTGAAATGTTGTGACACCAGGTGCTGGGTAGAGGCTTGTATTGATGTTTAGACGTTGTTGCTATATTTTCAGTGCAGACTTCCGCTATCTTTTATTAATCGCAGTATTTTAATTGCTTGTTCATCTATAATTCAAATTGTTTAATCATGGATAAAATGAGTTAGGATATTGTTGGCAACTGTTCCTGGGTTGCTTAGCTCCCACGAGTAGGCGCCATCACGACTCCCGAGGGTGGGGATTTCGGGTCGTGACAAAATAAAAGAGGGCTCATCATGCAATTCAAATTGTTTTTTCCAATGATGATATATCAAGGTCAAAGATTTTATTGAAAATATATAAAATTGTACATTGGATAGTACATGGCATTAGTGAATCTTTTTCTTTAATTTATCTTACTTGATTACCTACTTTTCAGTCAGTGGATAAAAAGGACTCATTTGGCAATTCAATTCTTCCTATTCGATGATGAAATTTGAACTTTAACACTTATTAGTGTATTAAGTACATATATTACTTGTAGGTGTACACGAAGAAACTGAAAATTTTGTGCGTGACATGTACGTTGAAATGGAAAAAGCGACGCTTCAATATTTCATAAAAGAACAATCAACCTTGGGAAGACAACTATGCCAATACACAATTGATACTTTAATGGCTATAGGATATAGAGAAGATAAAGTGGGTCAAATAATGTTTCTTCCAGCATCACCTATTGGAGCAATCAATTTTCATATAGGAGATGTAAACTTCTTGTATATCTAAATTTCTACTTTAAAACCTAATCAAATATATTTCAGCTATGTATGTATATACAAATTTATAACGATTGTTTAGCATTTAGTAAGAAATTTGTATGGAGTACACGTGCAACGCACGTTCAGAGAGACTAGTATATATATAATTAAGTGAATGTGGAAAAACAAAGTTGAACTCAAGATGGAGACAATTAACACAAAATTTCACCATGCTATTTTGTTATACACATCAATTAGCTCTATTTTATTACTCTAATACATGTTATTAGAAGAATACATATGTGGTTAAAGGTTTACTATCTTTTGTAAAAAAATTGTGATACTTAACTTGAGGCATTCGTGCAACGCATGAGAATAGAGACTAGTATACTATATTATAAGTGGGAAGCCCTTAAATCAAAAGTTAAATTATGAAAATGTCCATCAAAAATTAATTGACTATTTTGCCCTGCACCATAAAGAGTAAAAATATTTTGTTTAAATAATACTAGATTAAGTTGCGTACTACAGACCCTTGTGTCCGGCCCTTCCCTGGATCCCGCGCTGTAACGACCTGACTGGTCGTTTTGAGCATTTCCAAATTCTTGTTAGCGATTATTTATGATCAACAAAATAAAATTATATAAACTTGCACTTCGCTCGGTAGTTTGAGGGCATGAGTAGCTCCGTGTGATGTATTATGACTTGTGTGTATCGTTTATTTTAGTTTTTAGGTTATTAGGAATCGATTAGGAAGAATGAATTTCATGATTGAAGCTTTAAGATAGAATAGTTGACCAAGTTTGACTTTTTTTAGTATTGTTTACCGCGAAAATGATAATAACAATTAAATTTGTTGATGGGACTCTAAAAATACGTGATCTATTTTTATGCTAGTTGTAGAGCAGTTGATGCTATGTATATGAAGTTTAAGGACGAGATGCAAGCTAAAATGGAGTCGTAATCGAACCGAAAGATAGCCGTTCGGGGCCTCGAGCTAGTCGATGTAGGGCCTCGATAAGCAATAAATGAAGAACAAGTATGAAGATAGCAAGTAAAAGCAACAATATCGAGAGAGTATGTTAGAGAGAAAAGATAGAGAGGGCGTTATTATTTATCTTGTGTAGAATAGTTGGAGCAACATCAGTCCCTAAAAAAATAGTAAAAATCCCCTTTATATAGAGGGGGGAAAGCTTATATGGTAATACACACATTATTTGCAAGGATATGGAGATGGGACAGCTAGATGCGACACCCCGATTAGGGTTTAGAATAGCCCGGCTAGGCTTTATCAGACCTAGCCGTGTTTCTTGGGAACTCCCCATTTTTACTCTAGTCTCGGCCGATATTCTCTTCAGACCGGGTGTCGACGAGCTCCGAAGAAGAAGACTCAAGCGCATCTTTGCAGCCTTGAGGCTTCGAGGTGATCTTCCGAAATGCCTCGATGATAGGAAATTGGACCCTCCGATTTTGCCATATACAGATAGTCTCCGCGTTTCCTAGAATAAAGCGATAGGAAATGATTTTGATGCCCGACTCTCCGGGCTCCCCGCGACGATGTCATACTGGTGACGCAACCTATGACGTAAGCCTTTACGGTAACCGGGACATCCCATGGACTTGTCCTTTTGGTGCCATTCAATGCACTGTTGATTCCCGTTTTTCAAAGTGACAGTACCGCCGTCGATTCAGTTTTCAAGAACGCATTGATTGCGCCTGCCAATCCGTCTTTCAAAGTCATCAATGGCCCTGTGATCTCCCCCTATAAATGGGGGTATTCTGGCGTTATTTCTTCATCTAAATACCCTTCTCCGTTCGCTCATCACTTTCTTCTCACCATCTTCCTTTATTGTTAACCACCATGTTTGGGGTTCACGGCTTTAAGGTTGTATGTCAGCATTCTTATCAGTTGTGTGGTGGCCACTTGTCTGAGCTTCCCTTCGTCGAGCGGGATCACATCGTTCTGTCGTTGTTGTTGCGACTACTACTACTGTCGTTACTGACTCGAGGCGACGAGACAATGGTGGCCGGCTTCTTCCGATCTGGAAAGGCGTTCGGACTCTATCCTGCTACTCGGGAGAGCTCTCAGATTATACATCGCTGCTCACTCTCCTACCCTGGCCTGGTGTGGCACTTCATTCCTTGGGTCTTTGGTTGATAGAAATGGCACCTTTTTTAGCCCACCATTGTTCCTCGGACCGAGCCCATATTGGTCCAACAGACTCGAGCCGTAGGGACCCTCGAGTCACATGGAGATAGTACCTCGAGATTTGAAGTTTTTGAGAGCGGTGTCTGAGTGAGGGTCAGCTTCGGGCACCTAGAGATTTGCTTTGAACTTAGCGTAGATAACCTTTTAAGACGTCGTAGATAGGTCCCGGATGAGGGGTAACCCAGATTTAGGCGGTGTCCTGAGGTCGGGCCTTTATGGGCAGAGCTCGAAATGCTCTTTCTTCTTCTTGAGGGGAATCTTTGAGGTCGGATACCATCTTGAGATCTGTAACGGCGCTGAAGGCTTCCTGGAGCCTAACTTCTTGTTGATGGAGGTCCTCAAGGTCGGGTACCACCTCGGGACTGGAGATGATGCCATTGGCTTCTCTAAGCCTACCTTCTTGTTGATGGAGGTCCTCGAGGTCGGGTACCACCTCAGGACCGGAGATGGTGTCGTTGGCTTCTTAAAGCCTACTTTCTTTTCGATGGAGGTCCTCGAGGTCGGGTACAACCTCGGGACTCACATCGAAGTCATTGGCCTCCCGGGGCCTATCTTGGGTAGGCGGACCGTTGCTGTTTCCACGTATATATGGGGTTGCTTCCGCTTCTTGGGAGATCCCACTTTTTTAGATAGATATTCTTTCATTTCGGCGTGGAGCCCTTCATTACCTTAGCACCAGAGTGTTTGTGTAGGTTCTCGCTTTAGCTCCTCTAGTCTTGCCATAGCCATGACTGCTACTTCGGGGTTTGCCTGGCAGAGAGGGGAGAGTTCCGCTCCCAGTGCTCGGGACCTGCGGGAGTTTACTTTGAAGACTATGTCTTCGATAAGAGAGGAGCACCTTGAGTTGGTGAGGAGAGACTGCCGATGGGGGGAGGAGGTAGCGCTACAGGTGCTTTCCACGGACGAGGGTATCGCTGAACCTGCCGATGGATTCTTGAATGTATACACGTATCCTTTCACACTAGGACCTCTCGACAGGGTCGTGCTCGACTTCTGTGTAAAGTACAGGGTTACCTTGGCGCAGATACACTCGTCATTTTGGCAAACAGTGTTGATGATGAGGTTTTTTGCGAAGAAGTCGGGGATTGAATTCACGCTCAGTCATCTCGTCAGGTTGTACCGGCCCTTTCACCATCGAGGTCTGCTAACCTTGCGGTGTCGTTCGTCCACGCCTTTCGTTATTGATGATGAGGAAGGGGGAGATCAGGAGTGGATTAGTCTATTCGTTCGGGTTCGGATGGCTGACGTTATCCCCGTGGAACTTATGCCATTCCCTGAAGAATGGAACTACGTGCGTGAGTGGAGCATTCCGTACTTTCTCAGATTTGCTCATGGCGGAAGCTAGTTTAGTAATCGTGTTTCCTTCTTTTCTGCAGCAATTTCATGGATGCCGGGCGAAGTTCCTGATCTACCTGGTTGGGTTCAGAAGCTGGCGACCTACTCGACTTGCGACGAGCGTAGGTCGCGAGCTGTGTCCCGGTGCAAATGGGAAGCAAAACATCACGGTGCGTGTGTATGCTGCTTTTTCCTTGTTCCTTGTTCATTTGGAGAGACATTTTTCCCTTTTCATGTATTATTCTTGTTGTCGTAGATATCGGAGAGCCTCTAAAGGCGAGGTTCTGCTCCTCCAGAGAGGAGGAGGGGTTGCCAGCTTCCGAGCCAGAGGGCGGCAACAATAAGCTGGAAATGTACTTGCAGGGCAATGGCGCTCATGGCAAGGCGAAACGGGGCCGGGCCTTTGAGACAAAAATACCGCCCGATCCTACTGCACCCGAGGTTTCTGGTTCTGGAATAATGGCTCCTCCGAGCGATCGTGCTTCAATTGGGGTTGATTTTCTGGGGCTGAGCGGACTAGATTAACAGATGTGTGCTCGGCCTTCAAGGAAGTCCGCCGACTTCACTTTGCTCGGCCTTTGACTAGATTGACCCAGAAGGGTGTTCCGTTCAGTTGGTCCAATGATTGTGAGGTGAGCTTTCAGAAGCTCAAGACAACTTTGACTATAGCACCGGTTCTAGTGTTGCCTTTCGATTCGGGGATGTGTACGGTGTATTGTGATGCTTCACGCGTTGGCTTGGGTTGCATATTGATGTAGGAGGGACGAGTTATTGCATATGCTTCACGTCAGTTGAAGATTCATGAGAAGAATTACCCCGTGCATGACCTAGAGCTAGCCGCGATTGTTCATGCTTTTATGATATGAAGGCATTATCTGTATGGGGGTGTCATGTGAAGTTTATACTGATCATCGCAGCTTAAAGCATTTGTTCAAGCAAAGGGATCTCAATTTGAGGTAGCATAGATGGCTTGAGCTACTAAAGGATTATGACATCACCATTCTTTATCATCCGGGCAAGGCAAATGTGGTCGTGGATGCCGTAAGCAGGAAGGCAGAGAGTATGGGTAGCTTGACGTTCATTTCATTAGAGAAGAGGCCACTAGCTTTGGACATTCACTCCCTGGTAACAGACTTGTGAGTTTGGATATTGTAGAGCCCAACCGAGTTCTTGTATGTGTTGTTGCCCAGTCTTCACTATTGGCGCAGATCAAGTCTCGGTAGTTCAATGATCCGCATTTGGTAGTTCTCAGAGAAACGGTACTACAGGGTAGTGCCAAGGAGGTTTCCATTGGCGAGGATGGTGTTTTGCGACTCCAGGGTCATCTATGTGTTCCTAATGTCGATGGTTAGAGGGAGAGTATTCTAGAGGAGGCACACAGCTCTCGGTATTCTATTCATCCAGGTGCTACGAAGATGTATCGTGACCTGAGACAGCATTATTGGTGGCGGCGGATGAAGAAAGACATAGTTGAGTATATAGATTGGTGCCTAAATTGCCAGTAGGTCAAGTATGAGCACCAGAGGTCAGGTGGCTTAATTCAGCAGATGACTATACCTGAGTGGAAATGGGAGCACATTACTATGGCCTTCGTAGTTGGGTTGCCGCGGACCTTGCAGAAGTTTGATGCAGTTTGGGTCATTGTCGACAGGTTTACCAAGTCGGCACACTTCATTCCGGTTGTGACTACATATACTTCAGAGAAGTTGGCCCAGATTTATATTCAGGAGATAGTTCGGTTGCACGGTGTGCCTGTTTCCATCATATCAGATAGAGGCCCTCAGTTCACTTTACATTTCTGGAGATCCGTACAAAGTGAGTTGGGGACCCGTGTAGAGCTCAGCACAGCATTCCATCCACAGACCGACGGGCAGACAGAGCAGACAGCTCACATATTGGAGGACATGCTAAGAGCATGTGTGATTGACTTTGGGGAACATTGGGGTCAGTTCTTGCCTTTGGCCGAGTTTGCTTACAATAACAGTTATCAGCATCGAGATGTCTCTATTTGAGGCTTTATATGGTCGGCGATGTCGTTCTCCCATCGGGTGGTTTGAGCCCGGCGAGGCTAAGTTATATGGTACTGATTTGGTAAAGGATGCCTTGGAAAAGGTAAAGTTGATCCATGAGCGACTTCGCACAGCACAGTCCAGACAGAAGAGCTACGCGGATTAGAAGGCACGTGATGTATCATTTATGGTCGGCGAGAAGGTTCTCTTGAAAGTCTCGCCGATGAAGGGTATTATGAGATTCGAAAAGAAGGGCAAGTTGAGCCAAAGGTTTATAGGTCATTTGAGGTGTTGAGGTGAGTTGGGGAGGTTGATTATGAGCTTGCTTTACCTCTCAGCCTATCAGGGGTTCATCCAGTTTTTCACGTGTCTATGCTCCGGAGATATCACGCCGACTTGTCTCATGTGTTAGACTTCAGTACTATTCAGTTAGATGAGAGCTTGGGTTTTGAGGAGGATCCAGTTGCTATTGTTGCTAGACAGGATCGCTAGTTGAGATCCAAGAGGATTTCTGCAGTAAATGTTCCGTGGAGGGACCAACCAGTCAAGGAGGCGACCTGGGAGTCCGAAGAGGACATGCGGAGCAAATACCCACACTTATTCAGCACTTCAGGTATGAATCTAAACCCATTCGAGGACGAACGTTTGTTTAAGAGGTGGAGAATGTAATGACCCGACCGGTCATTTTGCTTTCTAGAACCTTGTTTCCCTAAATAAGACTTCCCGTACTAGCTTTTACTGATTTATGACTTGCGGGGATAGTTGGTTTGGGATTTGGAACAGTTTGGGTTGAAATCGGAATACTTAGTTCCTTAAGGTTTGCTTAAAAGACCAAGTTTGATCTCGGCCAACATTTTGAGTAAACGATCTCAGAATCGAGATTTGAAGGTTCTAACACGTTCGTGTGATAATTTCGGACTTGGGCGTATGTTTGGATCGGATTTTGGATGACCGGGGAGCTTTTTGGCGCCTAATAGTGAAAGTTGGTTCTTGAAGGTTTTTAGAAGTTCTTTAAATTTGGTTTAGAGCGGGTTTTGGTGATATCGAGGTCCAAACGGAATTTCAAGACTGGGAATAGTTCTGTAATGTCATTTAAGACTTGCACGCAAAATTTGATGCCATCCCGAGTAGGATAAGTACGTTTCGGCGCATTGGAAGTAAATTCAAGAACTTGAAGTTCTTAAGTTTGATACAATTGGTTTTAGGGTGTGATTCTTAGTTTTAATGTTTTGGGCGTTCCGTGAGTTCGATCGAGTCCGTTTTATGATTTCCAAACTTGTTGGTATGTTTGGACGGGGCCTCGGGGGCCCCAGGTGCCATTTGGACGATGCGCAAGTTGAGTTTGAAACTCAACAGGGCTGTTGGTGCACCAGTTCTAGTGTAACCGCACCTGCGAGCCTATTTTCGCAGGTGCGATCCAAGGATGTTCATCCAGGTTCTACAGATGCGGTTCCCTCTATGTAGAAGCGGGAATCCGTCCGCAGGTGCGGCCCAGCCAATTCCGTATAAGCGGACACCTGGTCCGCAGAAGCGGATCCGCAGGTGCGGCCTATGCACCGCAGGTGCGAAAATCGCTGGGGCAGTGAGGTTCAATTAATACGGGACTTAAGACATTTTCACTCATTTTCTCTCACTCTTTGGGCGATTATTGGAGCTTTTTTAGAGGGATTTCCACCTAGCTTTTGGAGGTAAGTAATTTCTACCTATTGTGAGTTCAATACATAGATTTTGGGTAGATTTCAACATAAAAATTGGTAGAAATCATGGGTTAGATTAAAAACCTAGGGTTTGACAAGAATGAGATTTTTACCACGAAACTAAGTGATAATCACATATTTATGTTCCTAAGGTCATGGGTAACAACTTCCTTCAAAAATTTCAGGAATTCGGGCATGTGGGCCCGGGGGTGAATTTTAGGAATCTTGCCTTTGGGGTTGGGTAATCACTTTAATAGTTAGAATAAGAACTTTTGAACCTATATTGATTGGTTTTTACACTATTTGAATAGTTTTGGATTGTTCGGCTCCTGTTTGGGGGTTTGAGCGCATTCTTGAGTTTGGAAGTAGGTTTTGAGACGAGGTAAGTCTTTTTTCTAACCTTGTCAGAAGGAAATTTCCCCATAGTTGAATTTAATTAATACGTAATTAAATTGTGGCGGGCTACATACGCACGAAGTGACGAGAGTCCGTACGTAGCTACTATTCCTGTTATGTCCGGGTAGTTCTAGGCTTACACCATACTTTGTGGACATTGTTATCTGATCATATTTGTTGATTTGCATTGAATGGAACTAAGTTGAGGATTTTAAGATTTCAAAGGTTTCAAGTAATTCTTATTTTAAAAAGGAAGTGAGAAAAGTTACGTTATATTTATATTTAACCGCGTCGCAAGTATATTCTGCGAGCGGGGTGATTATTTCCACTACTCTCATGGGAGTGGGTCGTTCGCCTCGGCAGGTTAATAGATGCATCTATGGTTCACGTCGTTCGACCCTCGGTAGTGCACAGTTTACATTTATGTTGGATCGAGCCGAACATCTTCAGTGAAATTTGTGTGTGATAATAGAACCGGAAGCCTTTTTATTAATTGGTATAAATTTATTATTTTAGAGATTATTTGTTTCAAATGAAGGAAGTGTTTTGGGTTCTTAAATATGATGGAAGAACTTTTCAGTTATTTCGAGTTTATTGCTAGTTCTGTATATCATGCTTATTTAGAATCACACGTTGTTATATTGTTGGCCCTAGTAAGTGTCGGAGTCGACCCCTCGTCATTACTTCTTAAAGGTTAGACTTGATACTTACTGGGTACATATTTTTAAGTACCCACGCTACACTTATGTACTTGATTGTACAGGATTTGAGGCAGATGCATCTAGCTACCAGCGCGTAGATTGATTCCCAGCTCGAGACTTCCCGGTGAGCTACCCTTTTGAGCCGTTCTGCAACAGTTGGAGTCTCTCTTATGCTTTATTTTCTGCCTATTTCCTTTCAGACGGTAGGCTAGCATTTGTTTTGTATATTCTACTAGATTGCACATAGTTGTGACACCAGGTCTTGGCACACACACTAGTAGATTTATGACTTTGGTTTTGCTTTCATGACTTCGATTTGTAATCGTTGCTTCCACTTATTTATGTTAAAAATTGCAACCTTCTAGATTTTCTTAACAAACAGAAAAAAGTCACCACTTACTAATTTTATTTAAAACGGGAATTCACTAGTTTATCAGTGTTGGCTTGCCTAAAGGTTTATGGTTTTCAAGGGGTTCCTAATTAAAGTTTCTAGATAAGCAAAGTAGGAATTACAATGAAGAACAATTACAAAGTTACAACTCAACTAGGGACATACGAGATACTTGCTGTAGGAACTGGTCTGTAGTAGTGTTTTACTTTGTTCTTGATGCACTTGAGAATTGAATGCTTGATAGATAGACGGTTGGAGTGCTTGAATGAATTCTCAAGTGTCAAGTGATGTTTTGTTGCAATGCTCTTTTTTAATACAACTTGGATGACATCACTTGAATGATGTAATCACTTGGTTGGTCAATGAGAAGTGACTGATGCACTGTGCTGCATTGTTTGCGTGTACAGTGCAGGCAGTTCACTTTCCAGCTGTAGACAGTTGACTTCGTAGTGTTGTCAGGGGAACCCAAGAGGATCAGGTCCCTGTGTTGATTCTTTATCTTCTAAAGTCATAGCAACTCACATTAGCTTAAGTCTGTTGATTTGAGTTGTGTACCAACTGTATCAGGTTCCTTATCCGGTTCTTTGACAGTAAGTTTGTTAGATCATAAAAACATAAAGCTAAGTTACAGTAAACCCATCATGCTTTTTCACCATAGAAGATGGCCTTTCGCAAGTTTGGAATCCTGTTACATTGCCGCAAAGACCTTTGTTACCTTCTAATGAAGCATTCATAAAAGCATTATTATTTGGTATCAAACCTTTCAACTCATTAAATGACAATACGACATCCAGTAAACCAGTCGAGCTTTCAAATTCTTGAGGAATGCGGCCATAGAGGTCATTGTGGGAAAGATTGATGTTTGCCAAGTTCTGCAAATGGGCTAACTGAGGAGCTATTTCCCCGTTAAGAAGGTTATGGCTCAAATCAAGTACACTTAGATGAGTTATCCCCCCTCTCTCTATTGGAATTTTCTGGTCAAATTTGTTGATGTTTAGGTTCAAGAAAAACATGTTCATGTAATCTCCTATAAATATCTATTTGTGACAAATCAAAGGACTCTAACTTTGTTAGTGACTCAAGTTATGTAGGAATACCGCCATAATGTGGTTGTTTTGCATAAATAATTTAACTAAAGAGGTCAATTTTCCAAATTCCTTAGGAATAAATGATTCGACGAAAGATCAAGTCCTAGAAGCTCTCTGAGGTTTCCAATCTTTGGTGGTATGCCGCTACTAATGTTATTTCTGGCTATCCGCAAATCAGTCAAGTTCTTGCATTTCCCCCAGTTGCTGCTGAGTTCACTATGAAAATCATTTTCGCTCAAATCAATGAACTGAAGCTCTGGATAGATACCAAAAGCTTCAGATAAATTCTCAGTGAAACTAAAGCGAACTCTTTTGAAACTCAGAGCACTTTCTCAAGCTTCGTGGTATTGTCCCTGTCAGCTTGTTATTACTCACTGCAAAGTTCTCAAACCAAGTCATCCAAATACTGAGAAACAGTTTGAACCAGTAAGCAGGTTATCGGCCAATTCTCAGGGCAGTGAGGTTTTTCAGATTCCCCAACTCTGTAGGAATGGGCCTAGAAAGTTTGTTGGTATCGAGAAACAGTATTTGCAAGTTTCTCAAATTGCCAAAGGTAGCAGGAATTGAACCAATAAGCTGATTTTGGCTAATTCCAGATGAGTTAACGTCTCATTATCCATGAAAGTAAATACCAACGAAAAGGTGGTTAGCGATTACATTTCTAATCAATTGGCCAAGCCTACAAGTTGTGGAAATTATGGACAAGCCATTCAAGAGTTGTATCATCTTCTCGGTCCCAAGGAGAAAGTCATTAGAAAACCAAAGGATATCTACTTAAAATTAGCAGGTGACTTAATAAGAAGAATATATATAGATTACCCATGGTTACGTGATATGTGCAAACATATATCATATATCTATTGGTTTGTAAAAACACCATTTGTACATTTTGAATGGAGAATTGTTCCATTAGCGAGTTCTAGTAAATGTCGTCGGATCACAATTTTTTTTTAAGAAAAAATTCAAGAAAGAATAACAAAAGGTTCAATCTCCATCCACCAGAAAGCTGACAGTGGTCTTGGCAGGAATGTCCATTGGTTCGTCAATATAGAAAGAAATTGAAGGATTATTCTTTCTGCTGCAACATGCAAGTTTACCAATTGCAACAGGCAAGGCAAAAGAAAAATAAGAGTCCCGTCACCCACTTCGCTTTTGAACTTTCTCATCACAGCCTCATCAACCAAACATAAAAAGCAGATCCTGCCAAGTATCGCGCAACAGGAAAATCCGAAAGCTCCCTAAGCAACATCTTGATACCTTTTCCAACTTCCTCATCAAGCTAGTCAAATCCATAGCCATTAGTAAAAATGTACTTGTCCAATATGGTAAGCAATTAATTAAGCACATGCGGTTCGGAACCCCTATGAAAGGGCACAAATTCCTGGTGAGACAGCACCATAACATAGTAATATCCCACAAACCGAATCAACTAGAGATCTAGTACACCATCATATTGGAACCTAATAGACAAGGTACCACACCCGACTACAGTAATGAAAAATACCCTAGCAGCTATCACATAACCTCGCCAAAAGAGGCACCTCTATATGCCGCTGGAAAGTTCTACGGGGATTCTAACAGAATTGCCATTATGAAGATAATACGAAAGGTGAGATACATGTATCCAGCAAAGTGCAGGTGGAGTCGAAGAAGGTTAAGTTTGATAAATTAGCATTCTCACAGTCGGCAACGTGCACATGTTCCATTAAAAGAAAAATCACTAGGAGACTGGGTCACCCAGCACAACATGAACACACAACTTGGCTTCTGCAGAAGGTGCACGAACAGCATCCAGAGGATCCAAATGAACACATTAAGCAGAATATCAACACCAAAAAGCAGCATCAATTTGATATCAGCTAACAGCAGCAAAAGATCTACAGAGATCAGCTAGAGCGTCATGCATACAAGCATGAACTCTTGCGCTGTAACATACTGCAAACTATCATTAGCTTAATTATAGGTGCTATGCGATGCAACTGTCATTAGCTTAATTATCGGTGCTACGCTATGTACTTGAAGAACATTTTTAACACCATAGAGCACATAAAAGATACTGCAACCAAGTATTAACAGATTGGGAAATTCATTATTTATTTTATTTACTTTGATAACCATAAGATGAAGAAACCATATCAGCGTGATGTTTACGGTCAAACAATCACTATGCCTGAACTCATTGATTCAGTCTAATATTGAAATCTCTACTCAACATAACAAAATCTTGACCTGGAATCAACTTCAATAGCTACACTTAAAAATGTGGTTTTTTTCATCTTTAAGATGATCGCTAACACCTTCTCAGGGCAAAATATGAAGTTAAGGCAGAAAAAGGAAACGACTGACAGGCCAAAGGCATAAACCTAGCATGACTTCAGAAATTCAGGAGTTTCTTATCCTTACCGATCATGAGCATCCTGAACGTTTGAATAGAAACCGCTAATTTGTCACCAGCAACAAAATTACAACAGCAAAAAAAACAGCATCAACAGCTACTGCGCATCTGCTACCATTCAACCAACAAACAGTAGTATGTCACCAGCAACAAATTATAAACAGCCAAGTTAAAACAGCATCGACAGCTGCTGCATCTTCTTGCCATTGAGCTAAGAAACAGTAGTTCGTGACCAGCAACAAAATTACAACCAACAGCAAATAAAACAGCATCAACAGCTACTGCATCATCTTGCTATTCAGCCACATTGACTTTTCACGGACCAAGCTATAGAAGGCCAATAATTTTCATCATAAGTAAATTACCACAAGGTATACTATCACAATATATGCAGGTATACTTTGAATAAGAAAAGCAAAAAGAAATCAAATAAAGCCAAACAGACCACAATAATTATAAACCAACCAACAATAGATATCTTAATATCAGAACACCAATCCATAATACCAGAATGCAGAGGTAACATCAAAGTTCTGGTATGGATCAAGTACAACAAAAGGAGTTAAACCTTATAAATAAGTACGGCCAATCAGTTCTAGCAAGCAGAAAATAGATGAAAGGTCCTTCATTTTGGAATGTCCTCTTGATACGCAGCATTGACCAAAGCCAGATGACAATTGTGGCCTCCTCCTTTGCTACTTAATCCTACAAAAGCAAATAATGTTTTCTCATCACATTTATACTACAATTAAACAATGTATGACAGCCACAACTTACATCAGCATCAGAACGTGGCAAGGGGCTGCGAGAACCAGCACGTCTACCACGCGGTGAGACACTCTTGGAAGTTGGAGACCGCTCCTTGCGATTACGACCATCTGGACTAGCATCCCTAGAAGGGGTTGTTCTGCGTGGAGAAGGGCTCCTCCGAGGACTTGGGCTACGACGAACAGGGGAGGCACTTAAATGTAAAATAACACGTCAGACAAAGCTTATGAGATGGCTTTCCCCGGGGAAGAGAGAGAGAAGAAGCAAAATATTTAATAAAAAAAATTCTACCTTCCATGAGACCGACTTCGGCTGCGCCTCTCTTCATCATATTTACCCCTTCCACGAGCTTTGTGATAATCCGGGCTGCGGCTTCTGCTCCGCTGACGGTAATCTTTGTCTCTTCCACGGTACCGATCACGGTCATACCTCCCCCCACTTCTACTTCGGCTTCTCCTTTTAGAATCTTTGTCCCTATAATGATCTCGATGCCTAAGATAAACAAATAAATATATAAATAAATAGATAGATAAAAGAAGGTGAAGTTCAGATTGTGAAATACCTCGCCCTACAACCTCTTTTAGCTCAGAAAAATGTCAATCATTTAACTCAAGTACCACATAAAAGTGGGAAGCAAGATTATGTGAACACTTCCCACCTTGTTTTGGAGAGGTCATGGGTGATAGCAGAAGAATATCAACAAATGGAGAACACGAAAGAGGTAAGAGAGTATTCATTTTAACACCAGTATACATTCTAACACCTAAATATGCTTATCCACAAAAGCTCAAATTTAACTATGCCTTGATTGGATCACCACATTCCACACCCATAATAGGTTTTGAAGTTATAGGTTGTTCTGAACACAATCCCAAGCAGATAACTGATATAAGTATCCAGCCAGGTAGTAGGTGATGATGCTGAACATATAAAGGAATCACCATCTAATCAAAATGAAACATGATTTCGCGAACCTACTCAGATATTTTGACTCAGATATTTTGTAGTGTTTGCAGTGTAGATCGCTTTAATTAATTAAAAGCAAATGTTTCCTTCCATTTAATATCGGGAAAGAAAACACTAATGGCAGGAAGCAAGTATATATCACAACATTATTTATTATCATAAACATTAATGACAGGAAGAAAGATAACGACTTTTCTGATTTCCATACTTCCCTCTCTTACTGAGATGGCTGGTACATACTACAAAGACAAATTGAAAGCATGAAGGCCAAAATAAAGTCATTATCAATTCAATCATTCAACTCAACAAGAGGAAAAAATCTTCCCCAAAAAAAGAAAGCTTAACAAACCTGCCGATTTATTAAGGGCAAATTCCATGTACAACAGCTGATGAGGAGGATAATTTTACTTAGAATTCAGAAAACAGTCACCAATTTTTTTTCAAAGATCATCCAACTAGTTAGGTTTGTTGACTGAAAAACCTATGGAAGCATCGCCATCTCCCTTCCATTCCCTACTCCAGATCATCCACGTTTAATTAAGGGCGGAAAAGGACAGGGAATTTCGCGAAAATCAATTGCGTAGCAGTTTTCATATGTTTTGATTGCAAAGATTCATGAGACCCAATATAGCATCTCTCAAGCAGGCAGTAGAATTTTCTACTAGTAAATCCTGCAGCGTGATTTTAAAGGATCGTTTTAAACCTCCACATTCTGGTTAGGAGAAGAAAAATACTGATAATTCTTTTGACATCAATCAGTTAAAATCAAAATTTGTAAATCTGAGCAAAGGAAATGGTCAATAGTATAATGTTAAGAAAAATTGGCAAAAAATCTAAATCTCTGAATGCCTTAAATTATGTTTAATTCCACGAAGAGGAGGGAAGTCCCAGTAAAGAAGAACTCGTATGTTCACTTCCATAAGGTTGGAGTATTTTGATATTCTACTCCTAGTTGATTAGTACTTACATAAATAATCTATATCTATATTATATTAAAAGCACGAAGACTTTTAGCGAAATGGCGTTCATCTTTTTTACCCTTTTAAACTAAAGTTCACACTGGACAAAATAGTCATTTGATTATTTTCCTAATATTTAGTAATAATTTTCTAATAAATTTCCTAACATTTAGAACTTTGAATCAACTAAAATTTTGGCTATTAAATCTTTCCTTATTTGAACTAAGTAAAACTACTAATATGTAGAAATTCAAAATCGAGTGAAATTTTACTTACCTAAAGACCTTTCTTTTATGATCTATTATTTCAACATGAAAACACTTAAAGAATAACAATTAATTAATAAAAAGGTATATATTAGTACTTGAAAATTATTTCTGTCCAAGTTCTTGCACCAAGTATCCGTGTACCATTATATTTGGAATGTTCGTTTCCTTATGCTTTTATCCTTTCGTATTTTTTTCTGCAATCTCTTTGTTGTTTGTGAAATTATTAATTTAAATTAAAAGTTCTTCTCAAATGTGGCTCATTAATTTGTTTCTTTTGTGTTTTAGTTCCTTAGTTATTGACGGCTTGTAGTGCATTAGATATCAAGTTATTTATCGTATAATATTAGTTTAAAATTAGTCATTTTTAGACTTTATCAATGTCAATCATACATTATACTTATTTTTCTATGAGTTATAGGGCTAGCCTCTTCATTCTCAAAATTTCAAAAAGATCAAAAGTATCAAATTTTAGATTCATTTTATTTGGCATGAATCTTTGAAGAGTTGACAAAAGTATAAAGGAAAAAATATTAAACAAAATTTAATTTTTCAAATTTCATACTTAAAATAAGTGTGGTCATTTTGAATTTAATACAAATCAACGAAACAACAGTGATTTTCATAAGATATTTTTAAAATACTCATTACATTCACATAAAATTCAAGTTTATAACAATATAGAAGTATTGTTAAGTTGTTTTCTTAAAGAAGTGTTTTACAATATTCAAGTTAACATATTGTTCTACTTTTTCCGGGCTTCCAAATAGATTTAAAATTATAATGAGGCATCCAAGGATTTTTTATACATGATCTCTTTTTTTATTGAGCTAGCTTATCTAAGATCAATATTCATAATTTTTAGGCGCTTAAACTTTTTCTCTTCATTATTGTTTTATAAACTTAAATACATTATTTAAAAGTAATATTTATATAACTTTAAAAAGTTTATACTTATTAACATGGGAACACATGCAAAGGGCGTACCTTAAGACTAAACAACAACAACAACAACTACCCAGTATAGTCCCACGAGGTGGGGTCTGGGGAGGGTAATACGTACACAGGCCTTACCCGAAGACTAGTGTGAAATAAATAGATAAACTCCTAATTTCAGTGCATTTTTGAAAGTGTTGGGATAAATAATTATAAAAAATAAAAATAAAAAGAGAACTAGGGAGGGCTATCAAACCCTTTACAGTTTTAACTTCCAGTAGTCTTATACTTACTTACCAGATAAGGAAACTTACTCTATTGTTTCCCCAACCACCACCAGCTCTCTTTTCAACTCCAACTAAAGACAGTGTTAACCTGTTTAGTATTATTTGAGAACCTTTAAGATCGCTTCTCTTAATCCCTGTTATTAAAAGCCATCACTTCATCATGATGGAGGGTTATTGCTTCAAAGAAGCAGCGTGCTTTAAGAGGTGTGCACTTCAAATAATGAAGTGCAAATTAATATAAAAGAAAAACACTGATTTATTGAATCTCAATTTGGAGGAGTTGGATATATTTTGGAAATATTATATAGTGGATGCTAAAATTAGTTATTCTAATTGTAATTAACTGTTATAATACTAAATTCATGTATGCCATTTTTTCTTTTCCATAAATTGCGCGCTTCAACGAAAACTAAAGAAATAAATTGCATGCTTCATTTCTAAGAAGTTGTGCGCCTCACTTCTCGCTTCACTTCAAGTCGCACGGACCTTGCTGCTTCTTTTCACTTTTCGCTTGTAAAAACATTGCACTTGACATAGAAAGAACACATGATCACAAATTCCCATGAAATTCTTATAGGAAATATCCCCAAAGTATGATTATGACTAATCAATAGAGCTCAATGATCAGGATAGCATTAACACAAACAATTATATTCCAATTGAAATCCAAATATCGACGATAGGACTTTAAGTGGACACAATTAAATAATTAAGCTCTTACCTTGATCTAGGACTACGGCTTCTTGACCTTCCTCCTGTCCTATGTACAGGCTCCAAAATTCTACCTTTGTCACTGATAAGAAAAAGAATCCTAGTCTCCATTAGACATAGTTTTATTGCCACAAAACAAAAGGTTATTACAACTCAATTTATAGGGTAAGATGCACCTAAATATAGAAGAATAAAAACCACAACTTTAAACAAGGAAGCTCTGCAACTTACTGAATATTTGCATCAAATAAAACTTACATTCTCTCGGCATTTGGGCCATACTTTGCAAATCGAACCATTATTTCTCGACCATCTACAACTCTTCCTGTGCCCAAATATTGGTGTGATTAAGAGCAACATAAGACTACACCCAAAATGTAATATCTACAAAAAGTTTGAAGGACTAAATAACTTAATTTACATATTAGTGATCACTTCACTTACCATCGAGCTTTTCCACTGCCTTTTGAGCCTCATCCTGATACTTGTAGCGCACAAATGCAAAACCTCTAGAATCTCCAGTCCTAAAGCACGAAATAAACATTGTACATGTCAAAGAATAGAGACACCACTACATCTTTGTCTATCTCCATACCAAGATAACACCAAAACATCATCCGTAGGTCTCAGCTCATAAGTAATGTATAACTATCAGAACACCTTGAAAAGGAGAAATCATTTCCTTGCTATTTCACTTCACTATTTATATGATGGTACCAACTACACACTGAACTTTAGCCACGCTGCGCACACCTCCAACTATCCAAAACAATACCTACATCCTCCCACCTAACAGTACAAGTACCCCGGTAAAGCTGTTCACCAAGGCGTAGGCGGATACGAAGAAATAACAGTTTAAAATATTAATTTGACTTATGTATTATATTAATGGTAGTTAAATTAAAATTTCAGGATAATGTTTGAAAAGTTAGTCTGATAGAGAATATATCAATTATCAAATGAATTTGAATTTTCGAAAATTCCAATGTAAATGAATGTGAGCTCATCAAAGTTGTAACTTGTAAGTAAAGTATAGGATGATATAATTAGTTGAATGATTTCTAACATTTAATTGAAACATATCATATAACCAAGAAGTAGGATGGAGAAAAGAATACCACGGTAATAAATAAATAATGAATAAATAAAGACAACAAACACATAACAAAGATACCGGTTTGCTCAATGACCCAAAGAAAATACATATTACAAGCAAAGGTTAATAGAAAAAGTAAGGACCTTCGGTCTCTAGGGATAAAGACATCGACGACTTTTCCATACTTATCGAAAAGAGGAAACAAGTCATCAGCAGTGGTACCTGTACAAGCAAACAATGATTGAGTAATATTAGATTCAACAACTTTACAACACAAGAAAAACTAAATTTGCTAATTGGTAAATAAAGGGAAGACGGGGTAATTACGGAAAGTAACGTTGAGAACGAGGAGAGAGAAGGTATCTTTGATGTCCGGAGGGCCTGTTCTTCCGAAGTGAGACATCGCCGTTCGCCGGAGTGAATGACTGATAATAAGGTTGAATGGTGTTAGGGTTTGGAGCTATAGGTTATGGACGCGGGTAAGATAATGTCGATCTGTTTGTACCAAATTGGCCTTGACTTGTTTGCTTAATTTCAGTTTATGCCACATATATGGAGACAATGACAAGAATAGTCCCTAATGTTTTGGGATTCATATAAATTGGTCTTAATACTATAACCACAAGCGGTCTCGGTCCCTTAACTTTACCAAAATAGAACAGTTTTAGTCTGCTATATTTAACACATGGAGATAGTTATTTTTTACGGAGTTGATCTATAAAAAGTATGTAAACCGTTTAAGTTGAAGAAACCATTGGGACGATTTTCTCAAGATTCATTTCTCTTAATTCACACCTTAAGAAAAATATAACTTCCAAGATCTCAAAAACAGAAGTGTTACTTAATTCAAAGACATAAACATTAATTGATTCACTATTTCACATAATGGACGGTAAAAGGAAGCATACGAATGGGTTCAATTATAATGAATAGGGCTTTTTCCTTGAGATATGAATGGGGGGAAATGGATTTGGAAATGTGTATCTTAATTGTCTCTTTAGTTTAAAAGATTCGTAAATTTCTAACAAGTAAAGCTACTTCGTATTGCATGGTTAAATTCGACCAACTATGTGGATTATACCTATTATACGTAAAATCATGAAAGAACTATACATTGATTATTATTTGGACCCTTTGGGAGTTGTATCTACCGCTGACCATTCTAATTTTGAGGTCCAACAGGCCATTTCAGGCATCGTAAGGGATATCAACGGAAAATCGGCCAAATGATATGCCTGTCAAACCAGAAACATGTGTCTTTGGAATCTGAGTGGCGCTGGAATCGTGCGCTGCGCAGAACAAATTGCGGTTCTTGAGTACTACAAACTGTCCGCAAATCTTGATAAACTATCAAAATACTTGCAGGTGCTTACACCAAACCGGTGTTATAAACATTAGATAATGTCAATTAACCATAGATAAGTGATAAATATCAGTGCAGAGATATGCACCACTGGTTTTCTGGAATCACCAAATGTGACCAAATATTTAGTGACATTCTGTGTGAGGAATTCTCTATTATCATCCGACCACAATACGTTTTGAAAGGACTTTAAAAAGAATAATAAATGTCAGCTCTCCATGGCGTGGAAAGCTGACAGAAGCCTTGTCAGGAATCTCCGTTGGTTCGTCGATACAGAATGAGATTGAAGGATTTTTCTTCATAGAGCAACGTGGAACTTTTATCAACGGGCAATAGGAAGGCAAATATATATATATGACATGGCCATCAACAACTTTGCTTTTGAACTTCTTATTACTGCCTTATTAACCAAACATAAAGAGCCAACCCTGCGGAGTAAAGCATAACAGGAAAAACAGATACTCCCTAAGCAGTATCTTGTTACCTTCCCAAACTTCCTCATCAAGCTAGCCAAATCCATAGCCATCTAGCATAGAACTTGTCCAATATGGAAGCACTTACAATTCGGAAGCCCTATGGAAGAGCACAAATTCCTAGGGAGAGAGTGCCTTTTAACACAGTAGTTTACCCCACTACATCAGTACCAAAGTTCTAAAACACCACCATATTGAAACCCTAACCGACAAAGGGTTATCACACTGGACTATAGTAATGTAATACCCTAGTCGCTATCAAACGCCCCAATTCTACCTCTAAATGCCATGATAACAAGAAAGGTGAGATACATGCATCAAGCCACAAGCAGACGGAGTAAAAGAAGGTTAAGTTCTGATAGATTAACACTCTCACAGGAAACTGTCAGATCTCCAAGTCGGCAATGTGCACATGTTCCACTGAAAAATAACCAATAAGAGACGCAGATGGTGCATATCTGAGGTGACTCAGCACAACATAAACACACAACTTAGCTCCTGCAGAAGGTGCATGAACAACATGCAGAGGGTCCAACTGTACACATCAAGCAGACCATTAACGCCAAAAAACAGCATCAGTTTGCTAGGCTATCAGCTAACAGCAACAAAAGATCTACAGAGATCAGCTAGAACTTCACGGGTGTAAGCATGAACTCACGCGCTGTAACATAGTGCAACTATCATTAGCTTAACTATAGGTGCTATACTATGTACCTGAAGAACATTCAACACCATAAAGCAAATAAAGATACTAGAACCTACTATTGACAGATTGCGTGATTCATTTATTATGATAAGGGTAAAAAATGAGAAATCAAATCCGTGCAATGTTTAAGATCACACAATCACTACATCTGAACTCATTCATTTGGTCACATATTGAAATTTCTACTCGGCATAACAAAATATCAACCTGGAATCAACTTCAATAGCTACACTTGAACATGTGGATTTCTTTCATATAAAGACAGATAAAAAAAATGACTGGCAGGCGAAAGGCATAAACCTAGCATGACTTCAGCTATTCAGGAGTTTTGATCCTTACCGATCATGAGAATCCTGAACATTTGTATAGAAATGGTATTTTGTCACCAGCAACAAATTACAACAACAAAGCTAAAACAGCATCAACAGCTGCTGCATATGCTTGCCATTCAACCAACAAACAGTAGTATGTCACCAGCAACAAATTATAATCAACCAAGTCAAAACAGCATCTACAGCTGCAGCATCTCCTTGCCATTCAGCGAAGAAATGGTAGTTTGTGACCAGCAACAAAATTACAACCAACAGCAAATATAACAGCATCAACAGCTGCTGTATCATCTTGCAATTCAGCCACATTGATTTTTCACGGACCCAACTATAGAAGGCCAATAATTTCCATCATAAGTAAATTACAACAAGGTATAATATCACAATATTCCATGCAAGTATCCTATGAATAAGAAAGGAAATAAGAAATCAAATAAAGCCAAAAACAGAGCAGTAATTATAAACCAACAGTAGATATCTTAATATCACAATACCAATCCATAATACCAGAATGCAGAGGTAACATCAAAGTTCTAGCATGGATCAAGTACAACAAAAAGGAGTTAAACCTTATAAATAAGACGGGCCAATCAGTTCTAGCAAGCAGAAAATAGATGAAAGGATCCTTCATTTGGGAATGTACTCTTGATACGCAACATCGACCAGAACCAGATTACATTCATGGCCTTCTCCTTCGCTCCTTAATCCTACAAAAGCAAAATAATGCTTTTTCATCACATTTATACTGTAATAAAACAATGTATGACAGGCACAACTCACATCAGCATCAGAATGCGGCAAGGGGCTGCGAGAACCACCACGTCTACCCCGCGGTGAGACACTCTTTGGAGTTGGAGACCGGTCCTTGTGGTTACGTCCAGCTGGACTAGCATCCCTAGAAGGGGTTGTTCTACGTGGAGAAAGGCTCCTCCGAGGACTGAGGCTACGGCGAGCAGGGGACACACTTAACGTAAAATGACACGTTAGACAACACTTACAAAAATAGTTTACGCGGGGGGTTGGGGGGGGGGGGGGTAGGGGGGGGGTTGGGAAGAAGAAGCAAAACACATATGAAAATTTTCTACCTTCTATGACACCGGCTTCGGCTGCGCCTCTCCTCATCATATTTACCTCTCTCGCGATCTTTGCGGTAATCAGGGCTGCGGCTTCTGCTCTTATGACGGTAATCCTTGTCTCTCCCACGGTACCTATCACGGTCATACCTGTCCCTACTTCTACTTCGGCTTCTCCTTTTAGAATCCTTTTCCCTATAATGATCACGATGCCTAAGATAAAAAAAAATTAAAAGAAGGTGATCTTCAGATTGTGGATACAACTCTTCAACAGCTCAAAGCAAAATGCCAATCATTTAACTCAAGTATCATATTAAAGGGGAAGCAAGATTATTTGAACACTTCCACCTTGTTTTGGAGAGAAAATGCATGATAGCAGAAGAATATTAACGATGGGAGGTCAAAGAAGAGTTAAGAGAGTATTCATTTTAACACCAGTATCCATTCTAATACCCAAATATGTTCCACAGAAGCTCAAATTAGTCATGCCTTGATGGGATCACCACATTCGACACCATAACAGGTTTTGAAATTATAGTATCCAGCCAGGTAGTAGTTGATGATGCCAGGCATCAGGATCTAATCAAAATGAGACATGGTTTCAAGATGGAAATGTTTTCTACATTGAAAATAAAAACATTAATGGCAGAAAGCAAGTAAAATAACGACACTATTCATTATGATGAACATTAATGGCAGGAAGATAACAATGTTGCTAATTTCCATACTTCCCCCTCTCAGCTTAACATATTGAGATGGTTGCTACATACTGCAAAGAGCAATTGAAAGCATGAAGGCCAAGTAAAGTCATTATCAACTCAATCAATCAACTAAAATTTGATCAACTCAGTAAGAGGGAAAAATATTACCCAAAAAACGAAAGCTTAACAAAACAGCCAATTTATTAAGAAGGTCAAGTTCCATGCACAAAAGCTGAGGAGGGAGAATAATTTTTACTTAAAATTCAGAAAACTGTCTCCGAGAAAAAAAAGAACTTTGAAAAGATCCAACTAGTCAGGTTTGTCAACTGAAAAATCTATGGAAACGTAAGCTAAACATCACCATTTCCCTACTCCAGATCATCTACATTTTATTAAGGCCGGAAAGGACAGGGAATTTCAAGAAAACCAATTCAATGGCATTTTTCACATGTTTTGATTGCAAAAGGATCATGAGACCCAAAATAGCATCTCTCAAGTAGGCAGTCTTTCAACTAGTAAATCTTGCAGCATGATTCTAAAGGATTGTTCTAAACCTCCACATTCTAGTTACACAGAAGAAAAAATCTGATAATGCTTTTGACATCAAAATCAGTTAGAAACCAAAATTTGTAAATCTGAGCATATGAAATTTTTGCCAACAGTATAATTTAATGCAATTGGGAAAAATAAATCTAAATCTCTGAATGCCATAAACCATATTTATAGCTTGTTTGGCCAAACTAGAGAAATCAGCTTATTTTGAGAAGCGCTTTTTTTAAAAGTGTTTTTAAAAAAGTACTTTTGGAGAGAAGCAGTATGTGTTTGGCTCTAATTACTCTTAAAAGCACTTTTGAGCAATAATTTGTGTTTGGCCAAGCTTTTCAGAAAGTGCTTTTAAGTATCAAATTACGAATAAGGACATGAATAAATTTACTTTATAGTTAATATTATATGTAAATAAATAATCTCAAAAATTTGTTATTACATGCAATAATTAAATCTTTTCATTTTATTTAAGTAAAATATGAAAATAAAATTAAGAAGTACTTAATTCTTTTAATATAAGTTAAATATATTAAAATCATTCAACAAATATAAAAAAAGCATTCACCGCTAAAGTCACTATATATTAGAAAGCTATCCTAAAAATAAGAAGAAATATTTATACATTAATATCCTAAGTATCAGGTTTAACGGTTATTTTGGTATATACTATATTTTGTTAAGGGCATTTTTGGTAAGAAGAAAAGTCAAAATTGCTTCTGCTTCTGCTTTCGGGAAGAAGCTACTTTTTTCTGCTTCTCAGAAACTGCTTCTGCTTCTTCCCAAAAGCACTTTTTTTCCTCAAAAAAGCTTGGCCAAACACCTCAAGTTAGGGGAAAAAAGTGTTTTTGGGAAAAAAAGCACTTTTGGCCTCTTGAGAAGCTTGGCCAAACAGGCTATTAATTCCACAAAGAGGGTAGGGCCCAAGAAAGAGGAACTTGAATGTTCATTTCTATATGGCTGGAGATACTTAATATTCTACCCCTAGTTGATTAGCACTCGCAGAAATTAAGTACAAAAAAAAAAAAGATAAACCTTCCTTGTTTCAGTCCAAGTTTGAAAGAGTTGGAAAAACAAAGAGAAAAAAGAGTGGATTGCTATCAAACCATCTACTATAACCTCCACTAGTCTTATACTTATTTATCAGATAAGGAAAGACACTACTCTTTTGTCTCCCCTCCGCTCATCAGCTCTCTTCTCACCCCAACAAAAGACAGTGTTAACCTGTTTAGTGTTCTTTGAGACCTTAAAGATTTTTTCTCTTAACCATTGTTATTAAAAGTCATTGCTTCATCGCAATGACAAGCAAAGGGCTATCGCTTCAAGGAAGCCGTGTGCTTGAGAGAAGTGTGCGCTTCAAATAATGACGCACAAAGTGATTTAAAAGAAAAGCAAGCATTTTATGAATCTCAACTTGGAGGAGTTGGATTAATTTTGGAAACATTGCATATTTGATGCTGAAATTAGTTATTTTAATTGTAATTTGATTATTTTTTCGAGAGAGGTAACAATGATTGTAATTTGATTTTTACAACATTAAATTGATTTAGGGTTACAGAGGAGAGGGTTTCTCTGTGCAGTAGATGTTATTTTTGCAAGTCAGAGGAGGAAACAGTTGAGCATCTCTTTTTGCATTGCACATTTTCAAGACAATGCTGGGAATTTTTCTTGAACATAATGGGCGTATCTTTGGTGCTACCTCAGAAGATTAGTAGCTTGCTGGAAATGTGGCAATCCCAGAGAGTAAAAAGAAGCTTAAAGCTAATATGGAAAACTATTCCCAACTGCATAATGTGGACATTATGGCTGGAGCGAAATAAAGCATGCTTTGAGGGAAAGAGACTGCAGATTGCTAGAGTCAAAAACAAATGTATTAAAATTTTGTATTACTGGTGTTATAGCAGTTCTTTAGATGAGATGGACCAGTATTTGGATTTTTTGCACTTGTTAGGAGAAAAAATGTAGTATGAATTAAGTAAGAGTTATAGTCTGGTCCTGTACTGTTCTATGTACCATCTTGGTACCAGTTATAGTCAATCTTTACTTATCAAAAAAAAACATTAAATTCATATATGCCATTTTCTGCTTTTCCATAAACTTCGTGCATCAACGAAATAACCAAACAAATTGTGTGCTTCACTTCTCGCTTTTCGCTGCAAGTACCATTGACCTTGTCACTTCTTTTCGCTTTTAAAACATTGCTCCTTAGGTAGAAAGAACACATGATCATAAACTCCAACGAAATTTCCTATAGGATATATTCCCAACATTTGTATGACTAATCAACAAAGCTCAATGATTAGGATCACATTAACACAAACAAATATATTCCAATGAAATCTCGATGTTCACAACCGGGATTTCAGTGGAAGAATTAAATAAATTAGCTCTTACCTTGAACTAGGACTGCGGCTTCTTGACCTTCCTCTTGTACTATGTACAGGCTCCAAAATTCTACCTTTGTCACTGTTCATAAAAACAATCCTAGCCTCCATTAGCCATAGTTTTATTGTCACAAACAAAATTACAGCTCAATTTATAGGATAAAAAATGCACCTAAATATACAAGAGTGAAAATCACAACTTTCAACAACGCAAGCTCGCAACTTAATAAATATTTGCATCAAATAAAACTTACATTCTTTCAGCATTTGGGCCGTACTTTGCAAATTGAACCATTATTTCTCGACCATCTACAACTCTTCCTGTGGACAAATAATAGTGTGATCAACAGCAATATAAGGCTACCACCCGAATTGTAATATCCAGAAAAATATTGGAGGACTAATAACTTAATTTAAATGTTAGAAATCACTTCATTTACCATCGAGCTTTTCCACTGCCTTTTGAGCCTCATCCTGATACTTGTAGCGTACAAATGCAAAACCCCTAGAATCTCCAGTCCTAAAGCACCAAATAAATAACAGAGTTTAAAATATTAATTTGACTTTTGTATTATATTAATGGTAGTAAAATAGAATTTCAGGATACTGTTTGAAAAGTTTGTTTGACAGAGAATATATAAAATGAATTTAAATTCTCAAGTGGCAAAGAAGTATAGGATGATATTATTAGTTTAATGATATCAAACATTTTAGATCGTCCTAAAATAAAAGGTGGGTCATATTAATTACTATGATATAACCAAGTAGGATGGGGGGAAAACAGTTTTTAAAAAAAAAAAGACAACAAACATAAAAAAAAAAATATAGCACATACTACAATAAAAAGGTTAAATAGAAAAGGTAAGAACCTTCGGTCCCTAGGGATAAAGACATCGACGACTTTTCCATACTTATCGAATAAAGGAAACAAGTCATCAGCGGTGGTACCTGTACAAGCAAACAACAACAACAACAAACAATAATTGAGTAATATCCAATTTAACAACTTTGCCTCAAAAGAAAAATAAATTTGCTAATCGGTAAATATAGGGAAAGAGAAAGGGTAATTACGGAAAGTAACGTTGAGAACGAGAAGAGAGAAGGTATCTTTGATGTCCGGAGGGCCTGTTCTGCCGAAGTGAGACATCGTCGTTCGCTGGAGTGATATGATAAAGTTGAATGGTTAGGGTTTGAGCTATAGGTTATGGATGCTGCAGAAGACAAAAGGTGTATGTTAGGTTCTTTATACTAAATTGACCTCAACTTATTTACTAAACTTCAGTTTATGCCACCTATTTGGAGAAAATGACAAGAATAGTCCCTTTTGTTTTGAGATTGGTCTATACTAGACATTTTCCCCTTATTAATAAGCGACAGTTTGAGGAGCTTGGGGTCGTTCGGGGGTATTTTGGGAAAACTGTAAATACTTTGGCAAAAGTCAAGTGTTAATCCTACTTTAGTTTTGACACGTTGCTTTACACCGCTCAAACGAACATATCTACGCTCGGTTTCCTCCCAATTTCTCTACGCTCTGTTTCTTCTTCAAAAATTTCCAGCGCTGCTCACCTGATCTTCCAATTTTCCTAGTTTCTTCTACTCTTCTCTCTTCTTGGACAGTTAATTCGCTTGATTGTACAGGTATAAGGTGAGTTTTAGTTTCTTGTTTTCTTGATTTTCGGAATACCTGCCGCATATAAACTGTTTAAGCTGATTAAATTATTCGTCCATCATTCTTTGTCATTCGTCCAGAAAAAACTGGGATATTTGGAGTTGTTTCCCATTTTAGTTGGGGTCGAATTCAATTCCCACAATTAACCCCTTTGAGTATATTTGCTTAAGTTGGCCATTCAGTTGGAAAAGTCAACCGGAAGTTGATTTTTGAGTAAATGATCTCGGAATTTGGTTTTTATGATTCAAATAGCTTTGTTAGGTGATTTGGGACCTAGGAGGAGCGTGATCGGAATGTAATTTGGAGGTCCGTGGTAGATTTAGGCTTGAATTGGCGAAATTGGAATTTCGGCGTTTCCGGTTGGTAGTGGAAACCTTGATATCGGGGTCGGAATGGAATTCCGGAAATTGGAGTAGGTCCGTTGTGTCATTTGTGACGTGTGTGCAAAATCTCAGGTCATTCGGATGAGGTTTGATAGGCTTTTTGATCGTTTGCGGAATTCAGAAGTCTTGGGATAGTCAGTACTTTCTTTACATCTTTATCCAAGTTATTACCTTTACAATTGCTAGATTTATAGCCCGTTTGGCCAAGCTTCTAAAGCAGCTTATTTTGAGAACTCAAAAGTACTTTTAAAAGAAGTGCTTTGGGTGAGAAGTAGTTTGTGTTTGGCTAATTAATCAGAAAAGCATTTTTGAGCAGTAATTAGTGGTGACCAACTTTTGAAAATTGCTTCTAAGTGTATTTTTCTCAAAAATATTTCTCAAAAAAGTACTTTTGGAGAGAAGCTACTTTTTTCTGCTTCTGCTTCTCCTCAAAAGCACTTTTTTTCCTTCCAAAAGCTTGGCCAAACACCTTAATTTTTTGCCAAAAGTGTTTTTGGACAAAAAAAAAAAGCACTTTTGGTCCAAAAAAAAACTTGGCCAAACAGGCTATTAGCTATATTGGCACCATAGTACTCTCATAATTGCATAAACATGAATTTTTCTTAATGTATTGCCTCTTTTATACAAAAAATAACATATTAGTTTGCAACTTTGAGGCATAATAATACGACCCGAAATTCGATCCGATCCAAACTTTAAAATTCGATCCAATCCGATATAGTTCGGATCGGATTCGGATTGCATTTTCTACAATCCGAAATTCGAAATCCGAATCCGAAATATGTTAAATCTGATCCGATCCGATCCGTGCACAACTCTATTTGTTTGTGTCATATTTATAACACAAATCGATAGATGGTAGTTATTTCTTACGGAATTGATTCGTCAAAAGCACGTGAACCGTTTAAGCTGGAGTTAAAAATCGGGTAATCTACTCCATATTCATTTTCCCTGAAATTCGCACCTTGAGAAAATCATAAGGAAAATTCATAACCTTATGACGGTACAGGTGCTAATGAAGGTCTAAAAGAAAATAGAAAGTTTGACATAATTTAAAGATCTCGTCTTTCTTAGAGCCTGTTTGAAAAGTCACATTAGAATTAGATTTGGATGTAGTTAGGTATAATTACACAGTTTGACATGTTTGTTTGGCCAAGTAATTACTTGGTCAGCATGGAATTGGGTGTAATTGGAGGGGTGTAATTATACTCTCCAATTCTCAATGGGGAGGTGAGAATTGGTAGTAATTATACCGTATAATTACAAGGTTGCTTTTTAGTTTCTTTCCTTTTTATTTTATTTTAATTATTTTCTTTATAAATTTTAATTCTATTTTATAAATTTTATTTTTACTTTTTAATTTTTTTTCGTTGTACGTTGCTTCTTTTTATTTCTCTACTACTTCTTGTGATCTCATGTAATTGCTTATATTTTATTTATTATTCTATTTTTTGAAACTACACCTCCTAATATTAGAAATAATGAGTCATTAACTAACTTGGCATATAATGAGTGATGCAATTAAAGTAAAATATCGTTGTTAATTATGATTATAAACTTATTATATTTCCTAATCTTAAGATGTAGTCGATTTTACTATTATTATGTTGGAATTTGACATATGTTAAACTATTTTTTTTGTGTGCGTTTTAAAATTATGCTATATTCATGGTTTACTTGTTTTAGTAGTATTGGCTCACATTGCATATTGTTCATTTTCTTAGTTAAAATTGATAGATTAGTTTTGTCAAACATTTGAATAATGTTATGACATTATATTTATATATATTAATTTATTTTATCAAACATGAATTCCATGATGTACAAAACATATATTTTTAGTTTTGTAAGTATCTAAACTAAATGTTATTAATTTAGAATATATATATATAAATTATTTTTTATAATTATTAATTATAAATATATGATTACTAATTAATGTATATTCACGAAAAAATATACATCTCAAATACCAAATATAATATCATTTACACTTATAAAAATTTATGAGCATATATTTATTATATTAACTTTTAAGTTTTGATAATTAATTTATTTAAAATTTAATCTAACCGTGTAATTACACTTGTGCAACCAAACAGTAAACTTGTAATTACAATGTAATTACACTATGACAAACAAACAGGTCGTCGTAATTATACTACTGTGTAATTACTAGGCTGTGTAATTACTACCCTAATAATTACACCAATTTCAATTACCTGATGGCTTTCCAAACAGACTCTTAATGTTTTAGTTTCAAAGCATGATTTAACAAAAATGCTAGATGGTCAACAAGGTTTGACATCCAATTGCAAGGTTATTCAAGTTTTCCTTTCCCCTTTTGTGCTTTTTATAGCATGATATGCTTTTGAATTACATTATCTAACTTCAAAGATTAAATAAACGGCAGAAGAAGATAATATTATTATTTGGAACAAGTTTATACATGATAGAATTTCACTTATTCTCAAGGCATAAATTCATTACCAAAAAGACTGACATAATTTCAAGTATCAAGGTCAAACTGTTTAAACATCCAAGATCATTAAAATGTGAAGTTTGCTCACCGGTATTTCAATATTTGTAACACTAGTGAAACGTTAATGAAAAATTTATTGAGTAATATTTTAAGCGGAATAGTGATTTTCTCTCATAAATTTTTATTTTTATAAATCTAAACTCCACAATCCTACAACATAAAAGATATGTTCCTGACAGCTTGTTTGGATGGTTGTTACCTATTGTATTATATCGTATTGTTATTTTAAATACAATATTTATTTTGATTGCTATTTAAATTTTATTATAGCGTATCGTTAAATCCATCATTATGTAACGATTAAAAGTGTCATTTTATGGAAAACTGATTTAGAGTGATCGCGTCGTTACCTTTTTTTCCTCTCATCTTACCTTTTTTTTAATAATCATATTTACCTTTTACCCTACTTTTTTTATAAAATAGTTTTACCTTTTACCTTACTTTTTCTTTATAATATTGCAAGTCTTTTCTTCATATTGTTGGTGCATGACATCATGGAACGACGACAAACAATACAATTTATCCAATCATTATATACATCAAAACGATATAGTACAATACAATACAATACTATAAGATACATTATGAAACGATACATGACAACCATCCAAACAAGCTGTAAAGGTTGAAATGACATACAAAACCATATAAGTATTCTTTTGTTTTATTTTATGTGATACTATACCATTTGGAATGTTAAAAAATATTGACCACAATTTTCTTTAAAAATATTTAAATATTTTAAATTATTATGTATTGTGACTTACCTTATAAGCTCTAAGCCTTGCCGCATAAAATGGAAGATACAAGAACACAGATGAGGAAAAGCATAAGCAAACAATTTATCAGCGGCATGCTAAGTGTCATCGTCTTAATTCTTAAAACTAGACCACGATTTACCTCTTTGGCTAGCCATCGGACCTTTTGCTAATCAACATAGTTAACCATAGTTTAATTATAATATAATGTTAAACCATAGTTAGTGAGTTAGTTGATAGTTAGTTAAGGAAGTCATTTAGTTTGTTATAAATAGTGGACACTTGTACAGTTGTCTTTTTTCTTCATTCAGAAATGTATCGAGCCTTTCTCTGATTCCGTCTCTTATTCCAGATTCTTCTTCTTCTTCTTCTTAGCTTAGATCTCATTTCCATGGCAGCTAACATGTATCAGAGCCACCAGTTGAAATCTAAGCAAATTGCGAGCAAATAGAGTCTTCTCTGTTACTTCAATTGTGCAATTGAGAACTGAATTGAGCTAGAGTGACATTTGGTTGAAGCTAGGGTTTGTAAGCCTCTTACTTTGAAGCTATTTCTCGGTCAACAATGGAAATTAAAGATGAACTCGTTGGCGCGACCTCAACTACTAGCAATTTTATTGCTGGAGCTGCTACTTTTCCTACCATCGATCACAATCATCCTTTGTACCTGAACCGACAGACACACCAGGTAGCTCTCTGATTTCTTTTCAACTTACTAGATTAGACAATTATGTCTTTTGGAGTCGTGCAATGAGAATTGGCTTGCCAGGTAAAAGTAAACTAGGTTTTGTCGATGGGAGATTTCCTAAGTCTAAATTTGAGCCCGAGCTTTATGATCTGTGGGAGAAAGTTAATGCTATAGTTCTCTCGTGGATAATGAATGTTGTGAGACCATGATTGTCGAGTAGTGTATTGTATATGTCTAGTGCTCATAGAGTTTGGGAAGATTTGAAAGAGAGGCTTGATAAAGTAAATGGCTCGAGAATACTCTATTTGCATAGAGAAGTTCATACACTGACCCAAGGAACTATGACTGTAACTGACTACTTCTCAAGGCTTAGAGAGATATGGGATGGGTTTGATGCCCTCATGCCTTTCCTGGTTGTCCTTGCCCTGAATCCAAACAATGTGCTCAACACTTTGAGTATCAAAGACTTCTTCAATTCCTCACTAGGTTGAATGAGTCATATTCTCAATCAAGGAGTCAGATCATGATGATGTCTCCCCTGCCAAGTATAAACAAAGTCTACTCTTTGTTAGCAGATCAGGAGAGTCAAAGGAATCTTACAAGCACAACACAAGTTGCTCAGGCCACTGAAGCCTTGGAAAGTACTGCCTTGTACAACAGTAAGAGTGTGAACAATATTGAAAACTATAGGTCCAAAAGTAGTCAAAGTTCAGTATGAGAACTGTCACTATAAGGGACATACAAAAGAAAATTGTTACAAATTGATTGGATATCCTACTGATTTCAAATCCAAAAGAAAAGGAATTAGTACAGGACAACATGCTAATTATATAGGCAATGCAAAAAATTTAGGTGTGGAGAGATGCAATATGACTGCCAACATGACTCCTACTATCAATGGATCATCTGGTTCAGGTGCTACACAACAAATGAGCCAACCTGCTCCATTCCAGTAGATGCCATATCCAGCCACTATCTTTACTCCTGAGCAATACCAACAAATTGTTCAGCTACTTTCTTGAGGAAGTTCAGAAGGATCAGACTTATCCAACAAAGTTGTTACAGCAGGTATTCTAAACCATGTGAATGCTTTTATTTCTCAATGTGTCAATAGTAAATGGATATTTGACACTGGGACTTCAAATCACATGACTTCAAGTTTAGAGATGTTACACACTCATAGACCACTTCCAAATACAGAAGCAAACAAAGTACATTTGCCTACTAGAAATGTTGTGTCAGTGTCTCACACAGGTTGCATTTCTTTATTAAGTAATCATGAGATCTCTAATGTTCTGTACTTTCATGACTTTAAGTTCAACTTACTGTCAGTCTCAAAACTCACTAAGGAGCTAAAGTGTATGGTGGAATTCTTCCCTGATTTTTGCATTTTCCAGGACATCTTCAGTGGTCAGGTGACGGGAATTGGTAGAGAAGAACATGGGCTATACATTCTGCAAGGAGGTATTCCAAAATAAGATCTATATCATGCAACAAATAAGTGTACTAGCACAATAAATTCTATGTGTACTTCTATTTCTAGTACTTTGTGGCATAGAAGGTTAGGACATGCTCCTTCAGATATAATAAAGAGAGTAGAAGAGCTAAGCAAACTCACAACAGCTGATTCTCATCACTACATTGTATGTCCAGTAGGAAAGCAAACCAAGTTGTCTTTTCAACTAAGTAGTACAACTACAAAATCAGTGTTTGAACTAATTCACTGTGATATATGGGGACCTTATAGAGTGTTCACACATGATGGTAAGAGCTATTTTGTTACTCAAGTTTATGACCACACAAGGTATACTTGGATTTTTCTGTTATAGTCTAAGTCAAATGCTATTGTAGTTCGAAGAGACTTTCTTAGTCAAGTAAAAAATGTGTTCTCTGCTACTGTAATGTTTCTAAGAACTAATAATGGAAGTGAATTTTTTAGTACTGAATTTAAGAGCCTGCTGTCTAACCTTGGTATTTTCCATCAAAGTACATGTGTCTATACATCCCAACAGAATGGGGTGGCAGAAAGAAGACACAGAACCATCTTGGAAATAGCTAAATCACTCAGATTTCAAGCTATTGTACCTTTGAGATTTTGGGGAGAATGTGTTGTTACTGCAGTATATCTACTCAATCGACTGCCCTCTAAAGTTGTTGGATACAAATCACTATTTGAGATGTTATATTTTCACCCTCCTTCATTATCTCATCTCAAAGTCTTTGGCTGATTGTGCTATGCAACTTGTCCTTAAGTGCTGGATAAGTTCTCACCCAGAGCAGTACCAACTGTATTTCTAGGATAGTTTTCCACTCAGAAGGGTTATCTGTTGTATACTCTGCATTCAAAAACATTTATTGTCAATAGGAACATTGTGTTTCAAGAGAACATTTCTCCCTTTAAGCATGCCACATCTACTGGAAGTCATGTATTTCCTGTCCTAGACTTTCTCTCTTCTACTTTGAGCAATATTACTCCCTCCTCTTCTGTACCACCAGCAAAAGAGGTGTCTATTGACAACAGTTCAAATTAGTTGTCTGCAGACTCCTCTTAGAGAGTTCCTCATTCTACAACAAGCTCAGAAGAAGCTGTCTCTATGATCCCTTCAGTTGTTGATCACTTGCCTGATGTTACTCAAAATGCACCTGTGCTTTCTCAACAAGATGATGAGCCTCCTACTGAACACAGAAGGTCTTCTAGACTAAGCAAGCCACCTCTGTGGCTGCAAGACTATGTCACTACCTCCAAAGGCTCTAAGTGTACTTATCCTATATCTTCATATGTGGAATATCTTCTATTGCTACATCATATAAGCATGTCCTTGCAGGTTATTCAGCTCTCTCAGAACCAACTTCCTTCAATGAAGCTGCAGCTGATCCCAAGTGGATAACAGCAATAAAGTTGGAGATTGCAGCACTTGAAGATAACCACACTAGGAGTATTTTTGACTTACCACCTGGGAAGACTCTCATTGGTTGCAGGTGGGTTTACATGATTAAGTACAAAGCTCTGGTGAAGTAGAAAGGTTCAAAGCTAGGCTAGTGGCTAAAGGCTACAACCAGAAGGAAGGATTGTATTATGGAGAAACTTTCTCTCATGTGGCCAAAATTGTGACTGTTAGATCTATTATTGCCTTAGCTGCTTCAAGACAGTGGTTGATCTTTCAAATGGATGTACACAATGACTTTCTAAATGGAGATCTCACTGAGGAAGTCTATATGCAATTGCCTGAGGGGTTTGGCAGACATGGAGAGACTAAGAGGAAGGTCTGCAAACTACATAAGTCGCTTTATGGACTTAAGCAGGCACCTAGACAGTGGAATATGAAGTTGATAGAAGCCCTGCCCAACATGGGCTTTCAACAAAGTCACTATGATTATTCTTTGTTCACAAAGAAGGCTGGAGATGATATAGTCGTCATATTGATCTATGTTGATGATCTTCTGATTACTGGGAACAATCAACAACTGTTATGTAGTACTAGATTAGACCTTATGAAGAAGCTCAAAATGAAGGATCTATGAGAGCTCAAATTCTTCTAAGGGATTGAGTTTGCAAGGTCCAAAAGAGGAATTCTTATGTGCCAAAGAAAATATGCCTTAGAGTTAATTTATGAGTCTGGTTTGAGTGGTGCAAAGCCAGCTGGAACACCACTAGAACTGAATCAGAAGCCAACTTCAGTAGAGTATGATAATTACTTCAAGAGTGACAACATCCGGACAGATGAGAGTCTTGACAATCCTGGTGCTTACCAAAGACTCATTGGAAGGTTGCAGTATCTCACTATGACAAGACCTGATATTGTATTTGTGGTTCAGGTTCTTAGTCATTATATGCATTGTCCTAAAAGGTCTCATATGGAAGCACCACTAAGAATTGTAAGATACATAAAAGAGGCTCCTAGCTTGGGGCTGTTCTTGCCTGCAGAACCTTCAAATCAACTAATTGCCTTTTGTGATTCAGACTGGGGGGGGGGGGGGGGCATGTATACAAATTAGAAGATCAGTTACAGGGTACTTGGTAAAGTTTGGAAGTGCATTGATATCTTGGAAGTCTAAGAAGCAGAGCATTGTGTCAAGAAGCTTCTACTGAAGCTGAGTTTAGTAGCATGACTTTATGTGCAACAAAGGTTACCTGGCTAGTAGGACTGTTCAGTGAACTTGGTATTAAAATTGAACTTCCTATAACTCTGGTGTGTGACAGCGGAGCTGCAATTTAAATTGCAGCAAATCCAATCTTCCATGAAAGGACAAAACACATCGATATAGATTGTCACTTTGTGAGGGAGAAGCTAAGTCAAGGTCTGCTGAAGACTGAGTATGTTAACACTGAAGATCAGCTAGCAGATATACTCACTAAAGGTTTGGGACGAGTTCAACATGTGCATTTGCTGAACAAGCTGGGGTTGAAGAATTTGTATCAACCATCGGCTTGAGGTGGAGTGTTAATCAGCATAGTTAACCGTAGTTTAATTATAATGTAATGCTAAACCATAGTTAGTGAGTTAGTTAGTAGTTAGTTAAGGAGGTTATTTAGTTTGTTATACATAGTGGACACTTGTACATTTGTCTATCTTCTTCATTCAGAAATGTATCGAGCCTTTCTCATATTCCCTCTCTTCTTCCAGATTCTTCTTCTTTCTTAGCTTGGATCTCATTTCCATGGCAGCTAACACCTTTTGCCCCTAAATTATCTTGGGATGTTTCTGTTATAGCAAATCAAGAAAGTAAATTCAAGGACCAAATTAAAGCAGAAGTTTCTGGATTTTACCCAAAAGGATCTTGAGCAAGCTTAAGCCCATTAGAACAAATCTTAGTAGTAAGCAACTTCTTGCGTTGCTTCCCAGTTCCCAGTTGGATACTTAATGCATTTATTCAGCACACAACATCCATAACAATGTGTTGCAACAAACTGCAAAAGTGAACAAGGTTTGAGAATAGATAATGAAAATCTTTAAAAGCTAATTTGAAGTATGATTTTTCAATAGAAATATTTTAACAGATGAGAAACCGTAACTTTTTGTAATTGCACAATTATTGTGATTTAACCATGATAAACTTCCTGTTAATTGATAGATCTACTTTTTTTCCTATGTGAATATTGTCCCTCTATTTCATTTTATGTGGTTTGATTCAAGGTCAAAGTCTTAAATTTTGACCATGAAATTAACCAAATAAATTTTTCAAGTTTTTAAAAATAAAATCTACATAGTTAAAAATTATATCCAAAGTACTACTTATAAGTCATAATAATTTATATTTTAAAATACTTATAGAATTTTTAAGAAACTCACGGTAAAAGATGAAACGGAAAAGGGTTCAAAATGCCCCTAAACTATTGCAAAAGGTTTACAAATACCCTTAATTCACCTATTGGGCTAAAAATACCCCTCCATCCACTTTTTTGGTTCACTTATGCCCTTTGACCGTTAGGTCAATGCTAAACTAAAAATAATTATTATTCTTTTTGTAAAACTTAAAGAAAAATTTTTTGCAAAATATTTTCGTTTTTTAAACCAATGCACCAATAGTCCCACTAATTTAGTAAAGTCTTCTTATTTTTTTCTCAGTTTTTACAAAAAAATATTTTTCTTCCAGTTTTTTTAAAGCATTTTTTTTTTGTAAAAACTGAAAAAAAATTGTAAAATCAGAAAAAAATGCTTTTAGTAAAATATTTCGTTTTTAAAAACTGAAAAAAATATTTTCAACAAAGTATTTTCGTTTTTGAAAAATATTTTTATTTTCAGTTTTTCAGTTTTTTTTAAAGCATTTCGTTTTATTTTCGTTTTTCATTTTTTTTAAAGAAAAAATATTTTCTTTTTTGTTAAAAAAACAGAAAAAATGAAAAAAAAATATTTTGTTGAAAATATTTTTTCAGTTTTTACAATTTTTTTTTTTGAGTTTTTACAATAAAAATGCTTTAAAAAACTGAAAAAAACTGAAAAAATATATATTTTTTTGGTAAAAATGGAAAAAAAAAGAAGAAGATTTTACTCAAATTAGCGGACTACCGGTGCATTAGTTTTCAAAAATAAAATGTTTTATAAAATATTTTTTTTTAAATTTTACAAAAAGAATAATAATTATTTTTAATTCAGCATTGACCTCAAAGGTCATAAGTGAATCAAAAAGGTGGATGAAAGTACTGCGCTCCCCAAATAGTAATGGAGTAACAACGAAGGCCCATATGTTCTTCCTCATATATAGTACATCACATGTCATTAGAAATTTAGTACATATTGAAAGTAAAGCGGTGAAAGGGTATACTGTACACATATTTAACTAAAAATTCTGCAGTGAATTAAGCTATTGATCGTGCCAAGCAACGCAGAAAATCACATAAGAGGAATGTGGATAAACTGTTGCTATTCCGGTTGTATAGAACTAGCAGCCATCCATCCAGTCTGTTTGTGGAAATGGAATACAATTGTTAAATGTTTATGAATTCATTTCTTGAAATTTATGGAAGTGGAGCAAAATATACTGTTTCTTATCTCTCTGACTGTGGCTATGGACCAAAACCTAAAATCATTAACAGTAAAATCAAAATTCAAAGTTAAATAGTGGATGCCTCCTCCTCCTCGTCCTCTTCCCTGGACAATGCTCCAGTCTCAGCAGGCTGTCCCGTAAACGGAGTAATGCATATTCAATATACAGTCCAGTTCAGGAGCTTTCACAATTGTATATGACACTCTCTCAATTCATTTTCCTTTTCGGTTAGATTCTCTTCGAAATTAATTCAACTGTTAAAATTTTCTATATTTTGTTCCATCATCAAATTCTTAATTTGCTCTACCTTCTAGGCTGCTCCAATTTAGCTTTTCTATAAAAATGCTTGTTTTTCAGAAGAATGGCCAGCAGAGGTCATAGCCGGAGAACTTTCCGGTGGATTCTCCGACCAAGTATGACCTGCGGTGAATCTCTCTCTCTCTCTCTCTCTCTCTCTCTCTCTTGCAATTTTTCCACACTATATGGCCCACGAAGATGATAAAACTCTCGACAGTTATGTCCATTAGTTCGTCAATGCAAACGACTTTTGAATGTTTTTGGAGAAGAATCTCTCTATATTTCCACAAATTTAAAGCTTGGCCAATTGGAATGCTTTCCTTTTAAACCTTCTTCTTTACTTCTATGGATAGTGAGACATTGACTCATTGACTTGAAGTCGTTCTACCCGTATTTCACAAGCTGAGAAAATAAATACCCATTGACTCGCAAGACTTGTAATGATTCACTACACTATAAAACTCTACTTCTTCAAGTTCATCAATAACCAAAACAATCAACTGAGATTAACCATAATGAAGATTCCCAGAATATTTTCTTTCAAAAGTTTTTTACTCTCTTATATTTCTTCACAGTTACTTTTGCTTCCACTGAGGACTCCTAAAATGGAAAGCAACTTTCCATAACCAGAATAATACCTTATTGGCTTCATGGAAACTAAGTCCTGTTGGTTCCAAGAATTCTTCCAGCGTCGGAGCGACGGGTTCTGATGCATGCAGGGGCTGGTATGGAGTTACATGCTTAAATGGTAGGGTCAACAGGTTGAATATTACAAATGCTAGTGTTGTTGGCACACTCTATGATTTTCCATTTTCATCTCTCCCCTTTCTTGAATATGTTGATCTTAGCATGAACCAGCTCTCTGGCACAATCCCTCCTGAAATAGGTAAACTCACTAATCTAGTTTATCTTGACTTGTCCATCAATCAGATTTCAGGCACAATCCCTCCACAAATCGGCTCATTAAGAAAGCTTGAGACCTTTCATATCTTTGACAACCAGTTAAATGGTTCCATTCCGGAAGAAATAGGTCACCTAAGGTCTCTTACTGAGCTTGTTTTGTATACTAACTCTCTTAATGGTTCAATTCCTGCTTCATTGGGGAATTTGAACAACCTGTCATCTTTGTCTCTTTATGGGAATCAGCTTTCTGGCTCCATTCCAGCAGCAATAGGGAAACTCGTTAATCTTGTTGAAGCTTATCTCGATACAAACCAGTTAACAGGTCATATTCCTCCATAAATAGGTAACTTGATCAAACCACAAGTGTTTAATGCTTTCTCTAATGAATTGTCTGGTCCCATTCTTGTTGAAATTGGACAGATGAAGTCGCTTCAGAGTTTAAGCTTCCACACAAACAATCTTTCTGGTCCAATTCCCGAAATAATAGGTGACTTAACTGAGCTCCAACTCTTGCACCTTTATGATAACCAACTTTCTGGTTCCATTACTAGTAAGTTGGGGAATTTGAAAAACCTCACTGATCTGCAATTATCCGGTAATCAACTTACTCGGTCAATTCCAGCTTCCTTGGGCAATCTGAGAAATTTGCAAACTCTGTATCTCCGGGACAATAAACTTTCGGGTTCCATTCCACCAGAACTTGCCTATTTGGATAACTTAGTTGTGCTGGAAATGGATGAAAACCAATTTTCAGGCCATTTGCCTGAGAATCTTTGCCAAGGTGGGAAACTTGAGAACTTCACGGTGAATAGCAACAAGCTGTCAGGGCCAATTCCAAGAAGCTTGAGCAAGTGCTCGAGTTTCAAAAGGGTTCGCTTTGATAACAACAGTTTCACAGGGAATTTATTGGAAGCTTTTGGTATCTATCCAGAGCTTCAGTTCATTGATTTGAGCGACAACGATTTTTATGGTGAACTCAGCAGCAACTGGGGAAAATACAACAATTTGACAAATTTGCAGATAGCCAGAAATAACATTAGTGGTAGCATACCACCAGAGATTGGAAACGTCAAAGGGCTTTCAAGACTTGATCTGTCATCTAATCATTTGGTTGGGCATATTCCCAAGGAATTTGGAAAATTGACCTCTCTAATTAATCTCTTTGTGCAAAACAACCACATTTCTGGCAGTCAACCTGGTGAACTTGGGTCACTGACAAATTTAGAAACCCTTGATCTGTCAGATAATGTATTTAATGGGTCAATCCCGATGTTTATAGGAGATTACATGAAGTTGATTCGCTTGAACCTGAGCAACAACAGATTTGGCCAGAAAATTCCGATGGAGATAGGAAGGATCACTCACCTTAATATACTTGATTTGAGCCATAATCTTCTTGATGGAGAAATACCCCCTCAATTAGCCCATTTGGTGGACTTGGCAATCATCAATCTTTCCCACAATGACCTCTCTGGCCGCATTCCTAAAGAATTTAAAAGTTTGACAGGTTATGTCATATTGTCATACAATGAGTTGGAAGGTCCAATACCGAATAATGAAGCTTTTATGAATGCATCATTAGAAGGTAATAGAGGTCTTTGTGGTAATGTAACAGGATTCCAGCCTTGTGAAAGTCCATTTTCTGTGGTGGAGAAGCACTCAAGACGTAAACTCATCCTCGTCACTGTACTTCCTGTTATGGGAGCACTAGTACTTCTCTGTACTTTAATTGATGTTCTGCTAATGTGTGATGAAAGAAGAAGAGTTGGAGACATTGAAAGACGGGATTCCAGTGATGTTGTTGATGTTGATGAAGATAATGGTTTGCTCTCGATATCCACGTTACATGGAAGTGCATTGTACTGGGATATCTTAAAATCCACAAAAGAGTTTGATGCAGTGTTTTGCATCGGGAAAGGAGGGTCTGGAAGCGTTTACAAGGCAAAGCTTCCATCATTTGAGAATGTAGCCGTAAAGAGACTTCATTCTTCATTTGAGAATACACATCTCAAAAGCTTCATGAATGAGGTAAGGGCATTGACAAGGATTAAACATCGAAACATTGTGAAACTCTATGGCTTTTGTTCTAATGCAAAACACTCGTTCTTAGTTTACGAGTACGTGGAGAGAGGGAGTTTGTTTAGTATCTTGAGCAATGAAGTAGAGTCCAAGAAATTGGATTGGCTTAAGAGGGTGAATATCATCAAAGGTGCTGCTTTTGCTTTATCTTACATGCACCAGGATTGCTCGCCACTGTTCATCGAGACATATCAAGCAATAATATTTTGCTTGATTCTGAGTATGAAGCTCGTGTTTCAGACTTCGGAATAGCTAAGCTTCTCAATCCAGAATCATTCAATTGTACTGCACTTGCAGACACATATGGCTACGTTGCACCATGTAAGATTTTCCTCTTTATCTTTTCTCAATTCATGAATTCAAGGGGAAATCTATATTGTTTTTATCTCATTTACACGTTTAAGTAGTTAATACTTCTTTGGGAACTGTATTTTTTCAGAGCTTGCCTACACAATGAAGGTTACAGAAATGTGTGATGTCTATAGCTTTGGAGTATTAGCATTGGAGATAATCGAGGGAAAGCATCCTGGGGAATACATTTCTGTGCTAGCAAATTCATCGACTAGAGATCATGTGCAGCTTAGCGATTTGCTTGATGAACGCCTTCCAAATCCTGAAGATGAAGTAAAAGAGGTTTTGGCTTTTATGATCAAGCTAGCGAGCTCTTGTTGCTGGAAACTCCAAAATCAAGGCCAACAATGCACTTCATCTCCCATATGTTGTCAATGGATCCACCTGGTTATCATATAACCTCCATGAAGGTGAAAAGCTTCCTCGAGATATAAGGTGTTTGTGTATGGAAAAGAGCAAGTTTTGATGCCAAGTGTGTGATGATCCAAAAGGTCATCACTTGTTTTTAAAATGAATTCTGCGTTCTGAGGCCTTAAAAACCTCTCTTAGCATCACCTTGATTTACGTGTGTAGTCCGGACGCGTAGCCGGAAAGCCTAAATGTGAAAATCTGTGAAAAATGATAAGTTTTGACTATAGAATGAATTAATTTGACTTCGGTCAATGTTTTGGATAAACGGACCCGGTCCCGTAATTTGACGGTCCCGGAGGGTCTGTAGGAAAATATGGGACTTGGGCGTATGCCCGGAATCGAATTCCGAGGTCCCAAGCCCGAGAAATGAATTTTTGAAAGAAATTATTTTATGAAATTGTTTATAAGGTTTGGAAATGAATTCTAATTAGAACATGTTAGTATCGGGCCCGTATTTTGGTTCCGGCGCCCGGTACAGGTCTTATATATGATTTAAGATAATTCTGTGAAGTTTGGAAAGAAACGGAATCCATTTGACGTGATTCGGACCTTAAATGCAAATTTGATGTTTAAAGAAGTTTTGAGAAATTTCATTGATCTTGAGGTTTAATTCGATGTTCATGATGTTATTTTGGTGATTTGAGTACACGAATAAGTCCGTAGGATATTTTTGAGGTTGTGTGTATATTTGGTTTGGAGCCCCGAGGGCTCGGGTGAGTTTTGGATAGGTCACGGGGTGAAATTTTGGACTTAAGGAATTGGAGGCCTGCAGGCTTCGCATTTCCCAAAACCCCCTTCGCAATTCCCAGGTTCGCATTTCCCAAACTCCCTTCGCAAACCCCAAACTTTTTCGCAATTCCCAGGTTCGCATTTCCCAAACTTTTTTCGCAATTCCCAGGCCAGCAGAGGTTGGTTCGCAACTGCGAACCCCTATTTGCAATTCCCATAACTGAGACCTGCAATTTTTATACTTAGCCGATTTTAAACCCATTTTTCACATCTTTTCAAAACATAAACACACTAGGGCGATTTTTCAAGAGCAGCTTTCCTTCCAAATCAATTGTATGTCATTTTTAACTAGTTTTCTTCAATCATTAACATCTTTAACATGATTTCAACTTAAAATCAAAGATTTTCATGGGAGAAATTGGGTGTTTTGGGTAGAACCTAGGTTTTTCAAAATTTGGGGATTTGGACCTTGATTTGAGGTCCGATTTCAAAACAAATTATATATTTGAGTTCGTGGGGGAATGGGTAATCGGGTTTTGGTTCGAACCTCGAGTTTTGACCATGTGGGCCCGGGGGCAATTTTTGACTTTTTGGGTAAAACTTTGGAAAACTCATTTTTCATGCATTGGGGTTGATTCATTTAGCGTTTATTAATGTAATTAAGTAACTTGTGACTAGATACGAGCGAATTGGTGGTGGAATCAAGGGGTAAAGCTATAATTGAATCGTGAATTGTGTTTGTGGCATCGAGGTAAGTGTTTGGTCTAACCTTAGCTTGAGGGATTAGGAGTTGTGTCCTATTTGCTATTTGCTTCTTGTTGAGTACGACGTATAGGCATGGTGACGAGTATCTATATGTTGGTGTCAAGCATGACCGTGAGTCTTATTTTGTGATTTTCATGACTTCGTTATATTATTCATGCCTTGGTGAAGATTTATATTTGTTGTGAAAAGTTGTGGAAAGAATCGTGACCTATGAACATTGAGGAGTGTTGGCTCTAGTTGTATAACGAATTGTGAAAGTATAAGTGATAATTGAAACTCTAGATCATTGGCTCGAGTTGTGAAGTGAAATGTGAAGTAAAAGTGAGAAAGAGAAGAGATCATTATGTTGCCCCTTGCCGGGCTATTGTTGAGTTGTGGTTCCCTTGCATTGTGTTCTTATTTGATATTACGGATGCTTAGATTGATGATTCCTCGGGTTAGGTGTTGTAACAAGTTTAGTTATAGCTGGGTAGTTAGATGTTGTAACAAGTTTGGTTATAGTTGTTTCTCCCTTGCCGGGATATTGTTGAGATATCATTATTTCCTTACCGTGATGTTTGTTGATACAACAAACATCACGGTAAGGAAATAATGATATCTCAACAATATCCCGGCAAGGGAGAAACAACTATAACCAAACTTGTTACAACATCTAACTACCCAGCTATAACTAAACTTGTTACAACACCTAACCCGAGGAATCATCAATCTAAGCATCCGTAATATCAAATAAGAACACAATGCAAGGGAACCACANCTACCACGAGATAAATGAAATGGGAGCGGGTGGTACGCCTACCACGAGATACATGAAATGGGAGCGGGTGGCACGCCTGCCACGAGATACATGAAATGGGAGCGGGTGGCACGCCTGCCACGAGATATAGGAAGTGGGATCGGGTTGCACGCCTGCAACAAGATGTGAAAAGAAAGTGAAATCTGCCTTTGTTTTCCTTATTCTTGCTAGTGGTTGGATTTTGATTCCTTTGTAGTTCTCTTGATATTCTATTTTTACCTGTTATTCCCCGAAGCATGTTTTCCCCTCCCATCCTTACTTGCTTATACCTGCTTTACTTTCCGCTGTATTTTATATAACTGCACATGTTTATTTGATAGTCTGGTCCTAGCCTCGTCACTACTTCGCCGAGGTTAGGCTAGGCACTTACCAGCACATGGGGTCGATTGTGCTGATACTACACTTTACACCTTCAGACCACGGTGGGATTGCTGATTCTAGCTCATCAGGCGACCCGAGGTAGTCCTGCAGGTGACCGCAGGCCTTGGCGTCTTCTTCTATCTACTATTCTTGTTTCTTTCATGCATTTCCAGAGACAGTGTTGTATTTATTTCTTTCAGACCTTTATTTGTAGTATTCTTAGAACGTCTGTGAAACTGTGACACCAGTTCTGGGTAGTCGAGACTCAAAGAATTGTATTAGATATTCATGTTCAGATAGCTTATTGTTTTTCTTCCGTTTACGTTAATTCCGCTGTTTAAATGTTATTTCTTCTTAACTGTTAAAGGATATAAAATGGGTAAAAAGGTAAATTGTTCAAATAATTAGCTTGCCTAGCTCACATTAATAGGCGCCATCACGACTCCCGAGGGTGGGAAATCTGGGTCGTGACAAGTTGGTATCAGAGCTCTAGGTTACATGGGTCTCACAGTTCACAGACAAGCTTAGTAGAGTCTGAGGGATCGGTACGGAGACGTCTGTTTTTATCCCTAGAGGCTATAGAGTTAGGAAAACTCCACATTCATTCTTTTCTGCCGTGCGATTTTGTTCTCTCAATGCTAAATTGAAACCTCTACTCTTGTCCTTTCGCGAATGGAGAGGTCATGTACCGCTTCTTCAGCCGGGCAACAACACAGACCGGTGATAGATCAACTACATCTTCGGAGGCTTTATGGAGATTCGATAAGTTTCCCCAAGCTCTTCACTATTACATTCAGCGATGCATCTATTGAGGATCCCCAGGATTATCAACACAGCTGTCATGAGGTTCTCAGAAACATGGGGATAGTTGAGACCAATGGGGTCGATTTTGCTACTTTTTGCTTGTTTGGATCCGCCAAGACTTGGTGGAGAGATTATTGCTTGGCTAGACCAGCTAGATCGCCAGCTTCGACTTGGGAGTAGTTCACGCAGCTATTTCTGGAGAAGTTTCTCCCCATCACTCAGAGAGAGGTATTTGAGGGGGAGGTAGAGGTATTAGAGGTGGAGGTAGAGATGCTAGAGGTGGAGGTAAAAGTATTAGAGGTGGAGGTGCAGGTATTGTTCTGGTTTGTGGTAGAGAAGCTTCGGTTTTATTTTGCGCCGCATCTGGTCATGCCTAGTGATTCTTTGAGTGCCCCTGTTTATGTGTCTACGTCGGTGGGTGATTCTATTATGGTGGATCGCGTCCATTGTTCATGTATAGTGGTTATTGGAGGTCTTGAGACTCGTGTAGATTTGCTTCTTCTGGACATGGATGATTTCAGTGTTATATTGCTGATAGACGGGTTATCACCTTACCACGCTATCTTGGACTGTCACGCCAAGACTGTGACCTTAGTTTTACCTGGTTTGCCTCGTTTAGAGTGAAGAGGGACTCCTGGTCATTCTACCCGTAGTGTTATCTCTTATGTGAAGGCTCGACGTATGGTCGAGAAGGGGTGTTTGACCTATTTGGCATATGTTCGTGATTCTAGTGCTGAGGTTCCTTCCATAAACTCTGTGCCTATTGTTCGTGAGTTTCCTGAGGTTTTCCCTTCAGACCTGCCAGGTATGCCACCCGACAGGGATATTGACTTTTGCATTGATTTGGCTCCGGGCACTCAGCCCATTTCTATCCCGCCGTATCATATGGCCCCGCCTGAGTTGAAAGAGTTGAAGGAGCAGTTGCAAGACTTGCTTGAGAAGGGTTTCATTATACCCAGTGTTTCGCCTTGGGGTGCGCCGGTGTTGTTTGTTAAAAAGAAGGATGGGTCGATGCGAATGTGTATTGATTTATCGGCAGTTGAACAAGGTTACAATCAAGAATAAGTATCCATTGCCGAGGATTGAGGATTTGTTTGATCAACTTCAGGGTGCCAAGGTATTTGTACGCCAAGTTTTCGAAGTGTGAGTTCTGGTTGAGTTCAGTTGCATTCCTGGGTCATGTTGTGTCAGGAGAGGGTATTCAGGTTGATCCGAAGAAGATTGAGGCAGTCAAGAACTGGCCTAGACCAGCATCAACTACAGAGATTCGGAATTTCTTGGGATTGGCAGGCTACTATCGTCGGTTCGTGGAGGGGTTTTCATCTATCGCAGCCCCGATGACCAGGTTGACCCAGAAGGTTGCCCAGTTCAGGTGGTCGGACGAGTGTGAGGCAAGCTTTCAGAAGCTCAAGACAGCTCTAACTACGGCACCGGTGTTGGTTTTGCCCACGGGTTCCGGGCCTTATACAGTTTATTGTGATGCATCTCGTATTGGACTTGGTGCAGTGTTGATACAGGATGGCAAGGTCATTGCCTATGCTTCGCGGCAGTTGAAGATTCATGAGAAGAACTATCCGGTTCATGATTTGGAGTTGGCAGCCATTGTTCACGCATTGAAGATTTGGAGGCATTATCTGTATGGCGTGGCATGTGAGGTGTTCACAGATCACAAGGGCCTTCAGTATTTGTTCAAGTAAAAGGAGTTGAATTTGAGGCAGAGGAGGTGGTTGGAGTTGTTGAAAGATTATGATGTCACTATCTTATATCATCCGGGAAAGCCCAATGTGGTGGCCGATGCTTTGAGTAGGAAGTCATCCAGTATGGGCAGTCTTGCTTATATTCCGGCCAGTGAGAGACCGCTTGCTTTGGATGTTCAGGCTTTAGCCAATCAGTTCGTGAGATTGGATGTTTCTGAGCCCAGCCGTGTGTTAGTTTGCACAGTTGCTCGTTCTTCATTATCGGAGCGTATCCGTGATCGGCAGTATGATGAACCCCATTTGTGTGTCCTTAGGGACACGGTGCAGTGCGGAGGTGCTAAGCAGGTTACCTTAGATGATGATGGAGTTTTGAGATTGCAGGGTCGAGTTTGTGTGCCTAATGTAGATGGGCTTCGGGAGTTGATCTTAGAGGAGGCCCATAGCTCCCGGTACTCTATTCAACCGGGCGCCGCGAAGATGCATCAGGATTTACGACAGCATTATTGGTGGCGGAGAATGAAGAAGGTTATCGTTGCATATGTGGCTCAGTGTTTGAACTGTCTGTAGGTTAAGTACGAGCATCAGAGGCCTGGTGGTTTATTTCGGAGGGTTAAGCTTCCCGAGTGGAAGTGGGAGCGGGTCACTATGGATTTCGTTGTTGGACTCCCGCAGACTCAGAAGAAGTTCGACGCAGTATGGGTCATTGTTGATAGGCTGACCAAGTCAGCGCATTTCATTCTTGTGGCAGTCTCCTATTCTTTAGAGAGGTTAGTTGAGATCTATATCCGGGAGATTGTTCGCCCTCATGGTGTGCCCGTGTCTATCATTTCGGACCGAGGTACGCAGTTTACCTTGCGTTTCTGGAGGGCAGCGAGAGTTGGGAACGCAGGTTGAGTTGAGCACAGCGTTTCATCCTCAAACGGACGGGCAGTCCGAGCGGACCATTCAGATTTTGGAGGATATGCTCCGAGCTTGTGTCATTGACTTTGGAGGCTCGTGGGATCAGTTTTTGCCTTTAGCAGAGTTTGCTTACAACAACAGCTACCAGTCGAGTATCCAGATGGCTCCTTATGAGGCTTTATATGGTAGGCGGTGTCGGTCTCCGGTTGGATGGTTTGAGCCGGGGGAGGCTCGGTTGTTGGGTACGGTCTAGTGCAGGATGCCTTAGACAAGGTCAGAATTATTCAGGATAGGCTTCGTACAGCTCAGTCCAGGCAAAAAAGTTATGCCGACCGCAAGGTTCGTGATTTGGCAATCATGGTCGTGAGCGGGTATTGCTTTGAGTGTCGCCTATGAAGGGCGTGATGAGATTTGGGAAGAAGGGCAAGCTCAGCCCTAGGTTCATTGGCCCGTTTGAGACTCTTGATCGAGTGGGAGAGGTGGCTTATAGACTTGCATTGCCGCCGAGCTTATCAGCCGTGCATCCAGTGTTTCCTGTGTCCATGCTTCGAAAATATCACGGCGATCCATCCCACGTGTTAGATTTCAGCACTGTCCAGTTGGACAAGGACTTGTCTTATGAGGAGGAGCCAGTAGTTATCCTAGACCGGCAGATTCGTCAGTTGAGATCGAAGAGTTTTCCTTCTATTCATGTTCAGTTGAGAGGTCAGCCTCCTGAGGCATCGACCTGGGAGTCCGAGTCTGATATGCGGAGCCGTTATCCCCATCTTTTCCCCGACTCAGGTACTTCATTCTTTTGTCCGTTCAAGGACGAACGGTTGTTTTAGAAGTGGAGAATGTGATGACTTTTTAAAATGAATTCTGCATTCTGAGGCCTTAAAAACCTCTCTTAGCATCACCTTGATTTGCGTACGCAGTCCGGGCGCGTAGCAGGAAAGCCTAAATGTGAAAATCTGTGAAAAATGATAAGTTTTGACTATAAAATGAATTAATTTGACTTCGGTCAACGTTTTGAGTAAACGGACCCGGACCCCTGATTTGACGCCCGAAATCGAATTCCTAGGTCCCAAGCCCGAGAAATGAATTTTTGAAAGAAATTATTTTATGAAATTGTTTATAAGGTTCGAAAATGAATTTTGATTAGAACATGTTGGTATCGGGCCCGTATTTTGGTTCCGGTGCCCGGTACAGGTCTTATATATAATTTAAGATAATTTTATGAAGTTTGGAAAGAAACGGAATCCATTTGACGTGATTCGGACCTTAAATGCAAATTTGATATTTAAAGAAGTTTTGAGAAATTTCATTGATCTTGAGGTTTAATTCGATGTTCATGATGTTATTTTGGTGATTTGAGTACACGAATAAGTCCGTAGGATGTTTTTAAGGTTGTGTGTATATTTGGTTTGGAGCCCCGAGGGCTCGGGTGAGTTTTGGATAGGCCACGGGGTGAAATTTTGGACTTAAGGAATTGCAGGCCTGCAGGCTTCGCATTTCCCAAACCCCCTTCGCAATTCCCAGGTTCGCATTTCCCAAACTCCCTTCGCAATTCCCAGGCTTCGCATTTCCCAAACTTTTTCGCAATTCCCAAGTTTGCATTTCCCAAACTTTTTTCGCAATTCCCAAGCCAATAGAGGTTGGTTCGCAATTGCGAACCCCTGTTCGCAATTCCCATAACTGAGACCTGCAACTTTTATACTTAGCCGATTTTAAACCCATTTTTCATATCTTTTCAAAACATAAACACACTAGGGCGATTTTTCAAGAGCAACTTTCCTTCCAAATCAATTGTAAGTCGTTTTTAACTAGTTTTCTTCAATCATTAACATCTTTTAACATGATTTCAACTTAAAATCAAAGATTTTCATGGGGGAAATTGGGTGTTTTGGATAGAACCTAGGTTTTTCAAAAATTAGGGATTTGGACCTCGATTTGAGGTCCGATTTCAAAACAAATTATATATTTGGGCTCGTGGGGGAATGGGTAATCGGATTTTGGTTCGAACCTCGGGTTTTGACCATGTGGGCCCGGGGGCAATTTTTGACTTTTTGGGTAAAACTTTGAAAAACTCATTTTTTCATGCATTGGGGTTGATTCATTTAGCGTTTATTAATGTAATTAAGTAACTTGTGACTAGATACGAGCGAATTGGTGGTGGAATCAAGGGGTAAAAGCTATAATTGAATCGTGAATTGTGTTTGTGGCATCGAGGTAAGTGTTTGGTCTAACCTTAGCTTGAGGGATTAGGAGTTGTGTCCTATTTGCTATTTACTTCTTGTTGAGTACGACGTATAGGCATGGTGACGAGTATCTATATGTTGGTGTCAAGAATGAAAGTGAGTCTTATATTATGATTTTCATGACTTCGTTGTATTATTCATGCCTTGGTGAAGATTTATATTTGTTGTGAAAAGAATCGTAACCTATGAACATTGAGGAGTGTTGGCTCCAGCTGTATAACGAATTGTGAAAGTATAAGTGATAATTGAAACTCTAGATCATTGGATCGAGTTGTGAAGTGAAATGTGAAGTAAAAGTGAGAAAGAGAAGAAATCATTATGTTGCCCCTTGCCGGGCTATTGTTGAGTTGTGGTTCCCTTGCGTTGTGTTCGTATTTGATATTACGGATGCTTAGGTTGTTGATTCTTCGGGTTAGGTGTTGTAACAAGTTTAGTAATAGCTGGGGTAGTTAGATGTTGTAACAAGTTTGGTTATAGTTGTTTCTCCCTTGCTGGGATATTGTTGTGATATCATTATTTCCTTACCGTGATGTTTGTTGATATTATTGTTCCCTTGTCGGGATTCCTTGTGATTATTGTTGGCTTGTACATGGGAGCGGGTGGTACGCCTACCATAAGATATAATGAAATGGGAGCGGGTGGTACGCCTACCACAAGATATAATAAAATGGGAGGAGGTGGTACGCCTACCACGAGATATAATGAAATGGGAGCGGGTGGTACGCCTACCACGAGATAAATAAAATGGGAGCGGGTGGTACGCCTACCACAAGATAAATGAAATGGGAGCGGGTGGTACGCCTGCCACGAGATACATGAAATGGGAGCGGGTGGCACGCCTGCCACGAGATACAAGAAGTGGGATCGGGTTGCACGCCTGCAACAAGATGTAAAAAGAAAGTGAAATCTGTCTTTGTTTTCCTTATTCTTGCTAGTGGTTGGATTTTTATTCCTTTATAGTTCTCTTGATATTCTGTTTTTACCTGTTATTCCCCGAAGCATGTTTCCCCCTCCCATCCTTACTTGTTTATACCTACTTTACTTTCCGCTGTATATTATATAACTGCATAGGTTTATTTAATAGTCTGGTCCTAGCCTCGTCACTACTTCGCCGAGGTTAGGCTAGGCACTTACCAACACATGGGGTCGGTTGTGCTGATACTACACTCTACACTCTTTTGTGTAGACCCCAGTGGTTTAGACTTCGGACCGTGGTGGGATTGCTGATTCTAGCTCATCAGGCGACCCGAGGTAGTCCCGCAGGCGTCCGCAGGCCTTGGCGTCTTCTTCTATCTACTATTCCTGTTTCTTTCATGCATTTACAGAGACAGTGTTGTATTTATTTCTTTCAGACCTTTATTTGTAGTATTTTTAGACCGTCTGTGAAACTGTGACACCAGTTCTGGGTAGTCGAGACTCAAACAATTGTATTAATATTCATGTTCAGATAGCTTATTGTTTTTCTTCCGTTTACGTTAATTCCGCTGTTTAAATGTTATTTCTTCTTAACTGTTAAAGGATATAAAATGGGTAAAAAGGTAAATTGTTCAAATAATTGGCTTGCCTAGCTCACATTAGTAGGCGCCATCACGACTTCCGAGGGTGAAAAATCCGGGTCGTGAAAAAGTGGCTGTGAAACAAGAATAAGAAATTAGTGAGAAGTTCCAAGAAAAATTATTACTGGGACTAGTATTTGTGTGTTGTTAGTGTGCTTAATGCTTATTTAGTTTAGTGTTTCAACCTGAAGGCTTTTGAGCTCTCGTACCAGAGTATATATATATACGGGCAATATCATGTACTATATACTTTAATTTTCTTGTGCCAATAAGCAATAAACGAGTTTCATATTTGCTAAGTACCTACTGGTGTTACTTGCATTACTTTGCATAGTTCTGGTAGCTCGTGCAAAATGTTTAATGGTATAATGCTTCTAACATTTGATTATACACTGTAATGCATGCCAAAAAAATGATTTAAAGATGAAAGTAGAGAGGATATGTGTCAAAACTAATATCTCTATAAACATGCAATAAATGCCCCTTTAAAACAGATATTGCAGTAGTAAATAGCTTACTTGAGTACTGCTGTTGAAACAACAGTTCTTGAATCTATACAGCAGCACGAGTTTTGATGACTTAAGAGAAAGAAGAATTGCTTCAAGCTAAGTGTAAAAGTCTCAATTGTTGCGGCTAAATCCGTTCTACCAGTGTTTTTTCCAGTTAATTAGTGCTAAAAAAATCTGCTCAATTGTGTCTGTTTTGAGGGGCTAAGACTCCTTTTATTTTTTGTTTTTTCATAAGAACAAGGATTCTTATCCTGTTACTATCAATCCAATTTGGGAACAAATCCTCCTAAAATGGAATGAGTTTGCAATTAGAGATTATCCATCATAACATATGTCCATCATCTATGCCTAATTTCATGGATAAAATCAGTGATAACGGATTTAATTAACACGCCGAATAAAATGATAGATGGTAATGGAAGAGAATTAATCCATGGTCTTATTGTCTTTAATCCTGCTAACCTTACTCTTAGTATGTTTATCCAGTGCTTTTGTTGCTTCTGTAAAAGAGGCAGCAGCAGTTGCGCTTGTTATAAGAAAAGCATACTGTCATTTTAGTTTAACATTTTTGGGATGCAATCCACCAGAATTTAGCATTTTGACAAATCTTTATTGTTCCAAAACCAATCAAATGGTTCAACAAAGAAGAGATACGAGAATTGAAATCACTGTACAAAGTTAGTGTTTTAATCTTAGGGCTTTTAGAACCTCTATTTTAAAAAACAGAATTAGGACTCGCCGGGGCTCGCCCTGGAGCGGAGCACCGTAAAACGCCCCTGAGCTTATGTGTGGGGCTTAGTTCCGTGAGACTTACGCCTTGGCTGTCGAAGCTTACGTCCCGAACGCGCCCAACGCCCAGCGTACTGGGCTCGCCTAATAGAACTTTATGCAATTATGTGTAACTAACCTTGTAAATCCTCAAATTTTCTTAACAAATCATTGACTATTCATAAGTACTTTTTTCTTAGTAATAATTAAAACAAAAATTATCGCACGTTATCCACTAAGACTGCTATGATAGTAATTTTAAATATATCTTTCATTTAAAAGTATTTATTTATTAACTTTTGTTATGTCTTTATTATATAATAGTCCATAATTCTTTTATAATTATTTTTCTAAATATTTTTTTTCCACGTTTATGAGATACAATACTTATTAATTTAATAGCTCAATATTAGCTAGTATCTATTTACAAATAATTAGTTATCATGGTAAATTATGTGTCACTTTATTAACTTGTTGAAACTTAAAAATGAATGATGCTAGAGAATCATATTTAAATTGTGAATTATGTTTTTATATAAATTCTCTTTCAAATAGAAAGCATATTAAATGAAAGGAGTATTTTAAAAATAAATAAATTATAATATCGAAATTCTTTCAAGATTTATTACTCCTTAAGAGATACATATAAGACTTCATATCGAATACATTACTTTTGATGTTGAGTTGTAACAGTGTTGCAGCTAATTTGCATATTATGAAATATGTCATACTTTTCGTAATATTGATAGTTGAATTATAATTTATAAATGTTTTAAATATATTATTTGTTATAATTTGTGATTTTAATGGAATTTTTATAATTATTTTTTATTTTTACACTATCTTAAAATTCTTGAAATTAGTAAAATTTAAAGANAATACAAATGAAAAGGGGGAAAGTCATACCTTAGAAATAATATCGTTTGAGGAGTGATATGTTACAATTATTTGGCAATTGTTCGCCGTCCATTGTGCCAAGTTTGTAGGATCCCTTTCTGATGACATCGAGGACCTGATATGGCCCTTCTCAATTCGGGCCGAGTTTTCCCTCGTTTGGATCTCGGGTGTTGAGGGTATTTTTTTTTTGGAACTAACTCCCCTATTTTGAAGTGTCGAAGATCGGCTCTTCGATTATAATATCTTTCGATTCACTGTTTCTGGGACGTGATGGCGCCTAACATCCACTTGCTAGGCAAGCTGACGTGAAATAATTAATTAACCAATTTTATCAGTTAAAAATACAATAATGATATTCAACGAGAAATAAAAGCCAACTCTAACACAGTACTGATATAAACCACGTGATAATATCTACTCCCAAAAATTCGGAGTCACGGGTGCACATGCAACTAGAAGTCTACAACCAAAGTCTGAAATAAATACAACTGTTTCGAAGGAAATAAACAGTAAAAGCGGGAAATGGAAGGGGACTTCAAGGTCTGCGGATGCCAGCAGATCTACCTCGAGTCTCCGTATGAAATTGTCACGACCCAATTACACACCAGGTCGTGATGGCGCCCAACACCATTGTCAGGCAAGCCAACGCGGGAATATTAGTAAGTTCTAGTTTTGCCCTTTTTGTTTTTAAGACAATTAACACAAATTCTATATTTGAATTCAAAGCATGAGATAATTAACATCGAATTGAAATAGTTATACAATCCCAAAAGAATAGTCTACCAATGTGTGTGTGCCAAGACCTGGTGTCACAAGTATATGGGCATCTAGTAGAAATCACAAAAAAAAAATACCCTACTGTCCGAACTAGGATAGACAGCAAAAGAAAATACAGAAAGACTCCATCACGCTGCTGGTCGGCATAGGAAAGGAGCAGCTCACCGTGGAATCTCGGACTACGATCAAACGTGCGCACCGGACTGATAACCAGATGCACCTGCCTCAGATCCTGTACAATTAAGTACAGAAGTGTAGTATGAGTAGATAAACAATATGTACCCAGTAAGGATCCCGTCTAATCTCGAAGAAGTAGAGACGAGAGGTCGACTTGACACTTACTAGGGTCAATTAATATAATAAGTGTTTTACTACGCATAAGTGTCACAATATATATAGCAATTTATAGCATGAAACGATAAGTCATTCTCTAGAAAGTTTCATAATTTGCCATTTACATTTCAGGGCATTTAACAAGACAAGTCATGAATATGAATTCACATAGATAACATGCGCACATTATGCCGAGGTCGTACGGTCGGTCCAACATGAAAGAAAAGTGCACTGCCAGAGGGTCGAATGGCGCGAACCATAGATGCATCTATTTCTACCGAGGTGATCGGCCCGATCCACAAATATAAATCATCATCAAGAGGGCACATAAGGCACAATCATAGTCAAATAAATTCACACGAGTTATCAAATGAGTACATGCGTTCTTATACATTATTCCAACTTCTAACAGGTCCTAAGTGATCTCATTAACATGAAAGGATGTAGACATTTACAAACATAGCATGATACGGGTCCTAAACTACCCGGACAATTAACATAATAGTAGCTACGCACGGACTCTCGTCACCTTGGGCGTACGTAGCCCCCACAATTAGCATACATGATTTAATTAACTCACCTATGGGGACAATTCCCTCTTACAAGGTTAGAAAGGAGACTCACCTTGCTCCAAAACGTGCTTCCAATACCAAGAACGTGCTCAAACCCTCAATTTGGAGCTGAACGATCCAAAACTAATTAAACGAGGTTGGAACTAGTCAATACAAGCTCAAGAGTTCGCACATTAATTACTAAAGTAATTTTCCGGCCTTAAACACAAGTTTCCTAAAATCCGACCCCGGGCCCACGCGCTCGGATTCCGAATTTTTTTGAAGAAAGTTGTTCTCTATAGCCTAGGGATCAATAATATGTGATTTCTACTTCATTCCATAACAAATTTCGTGGTGAAATCTAAGTTTTATCAAAACCCCAGGTTTTGCTCTAATCCCTTGATTTTTCTTAATCTTTGTGTGTTAATCTACCCAAAACTCAAGTATTAAACTTAGAAATAAGGAGTATGAACTTACCTCAAGATGCTAGGTGAAAATCTTTTCTCAAGAGCTCCAAAATCGCCCAATAAACGAGTGAAAAGTGGGCAAAAATGGCCTGGAGCCCGTATTAAATGAGCTCACTGCTTCAGTGATTTCCGCATCTGCGGTCCTGGGCCGCACCTGTGCCCACCGCATTTGCAGAAAGGGCCCGCTCCTGAGGAAACTCAACTGGACCGTTGGGCCGCATCTGCGAGATGCAAGCTGCTTCTGCGGCTTTGGGCCTGGCCTGGCTTGGCCGCATCTGCGAGAGGAAAACCGCTTCTGCGGTTTCGCACCTACGGCTGACCAACCGCAGGTGCGGTTATGAAAGATAGCTGGGAGCTTCAGCTCCTTCCCAAAATTTCCAACTTCACTCGAGCCTCGCTCGATTGATGCTCGGGGCCCTCGGTCCCCGCCCGAATATACCGACAAGTTTGAAATCATAAAACGGACTCGCTCGAACCCTCGGAATGCCCAAAACAACGCTAAATCTAAGGATCACCCCTTAAAACCAATTGAATTAAACTTATGAACTTCAAGTTCTTCAAATTGCTTCCAACGCAACGAAACATACTTATACTACTCGGATTGACACCGAATTTTGCGTGCACGTCTTAAATGGAAATACAAAACTATTCCCGATTCGGAACTCCGTTAGGACCTTGATAGCACAAACCCGCTCCAAACCAAATATTTAAGAACTTTAAAATCATTAAGGAATCAACTTTCACTATTAGGCACCAAAACGCCCTCGGGTCATCCAAAACCCGATCCGCACATACGCCCAAGTCCGAAATCATCATACGAACCTGTTGGAATCTTCAAATCCGGATTCCGAGGTCGTTTACTCAAAACGTTGACCGAAGTCAAACTTGGCCTTTTAAGCCAACCTTAAGGAACCAAATGTCCCGATTTCAACCCAAACTCTTCCAAATCCCGAACCAACCATTCTCGCAAGTCATAAATTAGTAAAGCAAGTACGGGAAGTCTTATTCAGGGAACGGGGTTTTTAAAAGCAAAACGACCAATCGGGTCGTTACATTCTCCACCTCTTAAATAAACATTCATCCTCGAACGGGTTTAGATTCATACCTGAAGTGCCGAATAAGCGTGGATATCTGCTCCGCATGTCCTCCTCGGACTCCCAGGTCGCCTCCTCGACTGGTTGGCCCCTCCACTGGACCTTTACTGCAGAAAACCTCTTGGATCTCAACTGGCGCTCCTGCCTATCAAAAATGGCAACTGGCTCCTCCTCGTAGCCTAATCTCTCGTCTAGCTGAATAGTGTTGAAGTCTAACACATGAGACTAGTTGGCCTGATACCTCCGAAGCATAGACACATGAAAAACTGGATGGACTCCCGATAAGCTAGGAGGTAAAGCAAGCTCATGTGCAACCTCCCCAACTCGCTTCAACACCTCAAATGGGCCAATAAACCTTGGGCTCAACTTTCCCTTCTTCCTGAATCTCATGACACCCTTCATCGGCGAGACTTTCAATAGGACCTTCTCACCGACCATGAATGATAGATCACACGCCTTGTAATCCGCGTAGTTCTTCTGTCTGGACTGTGCTGTGGAAGTCTTTCCTAAATCAACTTCACCTTCTCCAAGGCATCTTTTACCAAATCTGTACCATACAACTTAGCCTCTCCGAGCTCAAACCACCCGATAGAGAACGACATCGCCGACCGTATAAAGCCTCAAATGGACATATCGATGCTGGACTGATAACTATTGTTGTAAGAAAACTCGGCCAAGGGCAAGAACTGATCCCACTGTCCTCCAAAGTCAATCACACATGCCTTAAGCATGTCTTCCAAAATCTGAACTGTCCGCTCCGACTGTCCATCGGTCTGAGGATGAAATGCCGTACTGAGCTCCACGCGGGTCCCTAACTCACTCTGAACGGCTCTCCAGAAATGGGAAGTGAACTGAGGGCCTCTATCTGATTCGATGGAAATAGGCACACCGTGCAACCGGACTATCTCCCGAATGTAAATCTGTGCCAACCTCTCTGAAGTGTAAGCAGTCACAATCGGAATAAAGTGTGCCGACTTGGTCAACCTGTCAACAATGACCCACACCGCATCAAACTTCCGCAAGGTCCGGGGCAACCCAACTACAAAGTCCATAGTAATGCGCTCCCACTTCCACTCAAGGATAGGCATCTTCTGAAGTAGGCCACATGGCCTCTGGTGTTCATACTTAACCCGTTGGCAATTCAAACATCTGGCCACTACTCCACTATGTCTTTCTTCATCCTCCGCCACCAATAGTGCTGCCTCAAGTCACAATACATCTTCGTGGCACCCGGATGAATGGAATACTGCGAACTGTGTTCCTCCTCCAGAAACATCTCCCTCAGGACGTCAACATTAGGAACACATAGGCAACCTTGGAGTCACAAAACACCATCCTCGCCAATATAAACCTCCTTGGTACTACCCTATAGCACCGTCTCTCCGAGAACTTCCAAATGCGGATCCTCGAGCTGTCGGGCCTTGATCTCCCCCAATAATGAAGACTGAGCAACAACACACGCAAGAACTCGGTTGGGCTCCGAACAACCTCACAAGTCTCCATATCTTAAGAGCATGAACAATCGCAGCCAACTCTAAGTCATGCACAGGATAATTCTTCTCATGAATCTTCAGCTGACGCGAAGCATATGCAATAACTCACCCCTCCTGCATCAATACACAACCCAAACCAAAGCATGAAGCATCGCAATATACCGTATACATCCTCGAACCGGAAGGCAACACAAGAACTGGTGTTGTAGTCAAAGCCGTCTTGAGCTTCTGAAAGCTCGTCTCACAATTATCAGACTAGCGGAAGGGAGCACCCTTCTAGGTCAATCTAGTCAGAGGTGATGCAATAAATGAAAAGCACTACACGAATCGCCGATAATAACCTGCCAACCCCAGGAAACTCCTGATCCGGTCACTGAAGTAGGACGTGACCAACTATGAACTGCCTCAATCTTCTTGGGATCCACCTTAATACCCTCTCCTGACACAATATGCCCCAAGAATGCCACTGACTCTAGCCAAAACTCACACTTGGAGAACTTAGCATACAGCTTCTGCTCCCGCAAGGCCTGAAGCACTACTCTCAAATGCTGCTCGTGCTCCCCAGGCTACGTGAGTATATCAAAATGTCATCAATGAAGACGATGACAAAGGAATCAATATAAGGTCTGAACACCATGTTCATCAAGCCCATAAACGCCGCCGGGGCATTAGTCAAGCCAAAGGACATCACCAGAAACTCATAATGGACATATCTGGTACGGAACGCAGTCTTCGAAACATCTGAGTCCCGAATCCTCAACTGATGGTACCCTGATCTCAAATCAATCTTGGAGAACACCTTAGCACCCTGCAACTGGTCGAACAAATCATCAATGTGCGGAAACGAGTACTTGTTCTTGATGGTAACCTTGTTCAACTGGCGGTAATCAATGCACATCCGCATGAGGCCATCCTTCTTCTTTACAAACAACACTGGTGCACCCCAAGGTGACCCACTTGGTCTAACAAACCCCTTTGCCAACAACTCCTCAAGCTGCTCCTTCAATTCATTCAACTCTTTCGGAGCCATACAGTACGGTGGGATAGATATAGGCTGGGTACCTAGAGCCAAATCAATACACAAATCAATATGACGATCCGGTGGCATGCTAGGAAGGTTAGAAGGAAACACATCGGCAAACTCCCGGACTACTGGAACTGAATCAATCGTCGGAGCCTCTACAGTGGTGTCCCGAACATAAGCTAGATAAGCTAAGAACCCCTTATCGACCATATGTCGAGCCTTCAGAAAAGAAATAACCCGGCTAGATGTATCAACTGAGGAACACTTCCACTCTAACATTGGCAACCCTGGCATTGCCAATGTGACAGTCTTGGCATGGCAATCTAGCATGGCGTGATATGGAGATAACCAATCCATGCCTAGGATAACCTTAAAGTTGGTCATGTCAAGCAACAGGAGATCCGCTCTAGTCTCGAAACAGCAAATGTGACCACACAAGACCGGTAGACCTGATCCACAACCATAGAATCACCCACAGGAGTGGACACATGAATAGGAGTGCCCAAAGGCTCACGAGGAATAACCAGGAAACGAGCAAACAGAGATGACACATATGAATAGGTAGACCCTGGATCAAATAGCACTGAAGCATCTCTACCGTAGATGGAAATAATACCTGTGATAACGGAATTTGAGGCCAATGTATCTGGTATGGCCGGAAGAGCATAGAATCTGGCTGGAGCGTCGGCTGGCTGGCCTCCACCTGACTGAGCAGTAGCTGGCTGACCTTTCTCTTTGTGGCCTCCACCTCTAGGACAGCCCCTACCTGTCTGTCCCCCGCCTCTAGGTGGCTGGGCAACCAGTGCTGTGATCGTGGGCTGTTGACCCTGCTGCACTGCCTTGCCTCAAAGCCTGGGACAGTATCTCCTAATATGACCAAGGTCTCCGCACTCGAAACAACCTCGCGGTACGGCGGCTTGCTGCCCCGATGGCTGATCCTGATGGCATGTAGACCCATTGGAAGAAGCATGAATAGCCGATGGACGGTATGAACCCTTCGACATAGCACTGAAATAAGAACCAGAAGAACCCTGGGGACCTGAATACCCATTGGAGGAACCCTGAATAGCTAGCAGGCGATAAGAACTCTCTAGCATGGTGCTAAAATAGGGGCGTGGTGGAGCACCCCGAGCAGCTGGTGGTGCTGAATATGGGGGTCTGCTGGGCTGACCCCTCCCAAACTGACCTCTACCCCTAGCCGGGGCACCTCTGAACTCTTCGGAGAATCTAGCCCTCTTATCCAGCTGCATCTGCTCCCTACCTCTCAGATGGTAGCCCTCAATCCTCCGAGCAATCTCCACCACTAGCTGATAAGGAGTCCCCATCTCTACCTCTCGGGCCATATTGGCCCTAATGCCAGAATGCAACCCTGCAACGAACCTCCGCACCCTCTCCGCATCAGTAGGAAGTATCATCAATGCATGGCGGGATAACTTAGAAAACCTCACCTCATAGTCGGTCACAGACATCTGACCCTGATAAAGCTACTCAAACTGATACCATAGCTCTTCCCTCTCAAGGGGGATATACCTATCCAGAAATAACTGTGTGAACTGACTCCAAGTCATGGAAGGAGAACCTGGTGGCCTGCCAAGAGCATATGACTACCACCATCTACGGGCCTTGCCCTCCAGCTGAAAAGTAGTGAAGTCAACCCCATGCGACTCCAATATCCTCATGTTGTGCAGTCTATCCCTGCACCTATCAATGAAATCCTGGGCATCCTCATGACGCTCACCCCCGAAGACAGGAGGGTGTAGCCTGGTCCATCGGTCCAACAACTTTTGCAGATCACCATCCGCAGCTGGTCTGGGCTCGGGTACCCCTACAGCAACTGGCTGAGCCCCACCTGTGGGTAGTGCACCCGGAGTCTGATATACTGCAGCTGCATGTCCAGGAGCCTGAGCAGTAGGTGTCTATGCTCCCCCTCCCGCCTGTGACGTGGCTAGATCCGCTGGAAATAAACCAACCTAAGTCATGGTTTCTATGAACCGCAGCATATGACCCATGGCCTCCTGAAAACCCGGTGTTATCATGAAGTCCGCCAGGGTAGGCTCAGCTGCAGGCACCTTGCCCTGCTCCTCAATGATGGGATCTCCCACAGGATCCGCCGGTGGTGCTACTGGGATAGCTCTGGGACGCCCTCGTCCCTTACTCGGGCTGGTGCCCTCCCCCGGCCTCTGCCTCGGCCTCTAGCAATGAGGGGAGCAGCTCCTTCGGGTTTGGAACAGCTGTTGTGTGCGTCCTCACCATCTGTGAGAGAATAGAAGAGGGAAATTTAGTATACTAACCACTGCACGATAGGAAATGAAGAAAGAGTAGTTTTCTCACACCCTATAGCCTCTCGAAGATAAATATAAAGGTCTCCGTACCGACGGCAAGACTCTATTAGGTTTTCCCATGACTTGTGAGACCTACGTGAACCTAGTTATCTAATACCATCTTTCACGATCCAATTTCATTACAGGTCATGATGGCGCCCAACACCGCTGTCAGGCAAGCCAACTCTACATATTAGTGAATTCTCGTTTTACTTTACCAAAACAGTTTCGACAATTTGTTCATTTGAATCATAAATAAGTGATATTCAGCAATGTTCGATAATAATTATACAAACCAAAATAATAGTCTACTAATATGTGTGCTAAGACCTAGTGTCACAAGTATATGAGCATCTAGTAGAATACACAAAAGAATAAATCTAGCCTACTGTCTGAACTAGAATAGACAGCCAAAAGTACAGAGAGACTCCATCACGTTGTTGAATGGTGTAGCAGAAGGGCAGCTCACCGTGGAAATCTCGGGACTCTATCAAGAATGCGCACCAGACTGATAGCCAGATGTACCTGCCTTAGATCCGTACAATTAAGTAGAAGTGTAGTATGAGTACATAAACAACATCTACCCAGTAAGTATCTAGTCTAACCTCGAAGAAGTAGTGACGAGGGGTTGACATGACACATACTAAGGTCAATACCAATAATGATTTCAGATCTCACTAAGCATGGATAATATAGGCAAAATAACAAGCTCAGAGTTTACAGAGATCAATATATATCAATTCCAGTCATGTCTTATATGATTTCAATTCAAGGCATCTATCAGAGTAAGTCATGAATATGATTCCACATAGATGTCATGCGCACATTATGCCGAAGTCGTACGGTCCGGTCCAACATAAAAAGGAAATGTGCACTGCCAGAGGGTCGAATGGCGCGAACCATAGATGCATCTATTTCTACCAAGGAGATCAGCCCGATCCACAAATATCAATTATCATCAAGAAGTCCCATATGGTGCATTCATAGACAAATAAATTCATACAAGTTGTCAAGTAAGTGCATACGTTGTTATACATTTATTTCCAGCCCCTAACATATCCTAAGTGATCTCATTAACATGAAAGGATATAGACATTTGCAAATATAGGATGATACGGGTCCTAAACTACCCGGACAATTAACATAATAGTAGCTATGCACGGACTCTCGTCACCTCGTGCGTACGTATCCCCTACAATTAGCAACAGATGATTTATTAACTCACCTATGGGGATAATTCCCTCTTACAAGGTTAGAAAGGAGACTCACGTCGCTCCAAAGCGTACTTCCAATAACAAGAACGTGCTCACACCCTCAATTTGGAGCCGGACGATCCAAAACTAATAAAAAGAGGTAGGAACTAGTCAATACAAGCTCAAGAGTTCGCATTTTAACTACTAAAGTAATTTCCCAACCTAAATCACGAGTTTCCTAAAATCCGACCCCGGGCCCACGTGCCCGGATTCCGAAATTTTACGAGGAAAGTTGTTCTCTATAACCTAAGGATCAATAATATATGATTTCTACTTCAGTCCATAACAAATTTCGTGGTTAAATCTAATTTTTATCAAAACCCTAGGTTTTGCTCTAACCCCATGATTTTTCCCTAATCTATGTGTGTTAATCTACCCAAGACACAAGTATTAAACTCAAAATAAGTAGGATAAACTTACCTCAAGATGCTAGGTGGAATTTCTATCTTTGGAAGCTCCCAAATCGCCCAAACAATGGTGGAAATGTGTCAAAAATGACACATTCCCGTATTAAATGAAGGCACTACCTTCAGCGATTTCCGCACCTGCGATTAGGGGACCGCATCTGCGGTCTCGCTTTTGCGAGAGGGGTCTGCATCTATGGAACTGGGCCAGGCGGGCTGGGACCGCTTCTGCGATCTTTGGGCCGCTCCTGCGGAGAAGGAGTCGCATCTGCGATTCCTGGGCTCCTCCCCCTTGGCCGCATCTGCGATTGGTTGACCGCACCTGCGGTCTCGCACCTGCAGCTGACCAAACGCAGGTGCGGTTATGACAGATAACTGGAGCTTCAGCTCCTTTCCAATTTTTCCAACTTCACTCGAGCCTCGTCCGATTGACGCTCGGGGTCCCCGGGCCCCGCCCGAACATACCGACAAGTTTGAAATCATAAAACGGACTCGCTCGAACCCTCGGAACGCCCAAAACAACGCTAAATCTAAGGATCACCCCCTAAAACAAATTGAATCAAATTTATGAACTTCAAGTTCTTCAAATTGCTTTCAACGCAACGAAACATACTTATACTACTCGGATTGACACCAAATTTTGCGTGCAAGTCTTAAATGGTAATACAGAACTATTCCCGGTCTCTGAACTCCGTTCGGACCTTGGTAGCACAAAAACCCACTCCAAACCAAATATTTAAGAACTTCAAAATCCTTAAGGAATCAACTTTCACTATTAGGTACCAAAACGCACCCGGGTCATCCAAAATCCGATCCGGACGTACGCCCAAGTCCTAAATCATCATACGAACCTGTTGGAATCTTCAAATCCAGATTTCGATGTCGTTTACTCAAAACGTTGACCGAAGTCAAACTTGGCCTTTTAAGCCAACCTTAGGGAACCAAATGTCCCGATTTCAACCAAACTCATCCAAATCCCGAACCAACCATTCCCGCAAGTCATAAATCCGTAAAAGCAAGTAGGGGAAGTCTTATTTAGGGGAATGGGGTTCTAAAAAGCAAAATGACCAGTCGGGTCGTTACACATATAAAGTTAGCTGTAATTACCATTTAACTGATTTGATTATGTAACTAATTTTTATACATCGAAGTTAAGTAAACTAAAGAAAAAACATATCAGTACGCATCATCTTCCTCTTCATGATCCACCAAAAAATATGTTTTTCTACCCTCATGTTGAACTATTCCATTGTTCTTCTCATTCCAGCAAGATTTTTGGTACACCATATTCATCCTTCAATGCATCCAGATACTTATTAACAAGTGAAATATCACGTTGTACTTTAAGCTTAAATCCTGCTTTTGAAAGATTGAAGAAGGGAATTGCAGAATTTTCTATGTCTTCCTTCTAGGGAGGCGTGGCTGGCACCCGATGCCGTAGTGCCCGAGCGAACCACTTTGTAACTCATTTACTTTCTTTATAACTATCATGGGCCAACAAGGCCACAACTCATAATGTACAACTGTTAGTGGGCAAATGTGATATCAATGAACCATCGTTCATAAAACATGAATAAATATGGGAGGCCTCTGACATACTATACAAAATGAACCTCCGTCTACAAAGCCTCTACGATTATTTGATATCAAATGGAACAGGGTACCGGACTATCCATAAGTCTGTAGCAAAACTCTAACACGATGACTCATAGTCTCGGCTGCACTCCGAATGAGGTGGAGTCTTACCGATCCTTCGCTGAATGCCAATCTCGTCTACTATGAGGGATCGTCAAACTGATTATCTATACCTGCAAGCATGAATGCAGCGTCCCCAACAAAAGGACGTCAGTACGAATAATGTACTGAGTATGTAAGGCAGAACTGAAACATAACAATAAGTCAACATTAATTAAAGACATATAAGAATCAACCTAAATCTCTGAACTGCCACCTTATCTCCATACTTATCATACTGATATATATACAATGCTTATCTTTAAGACTATTATCCATATCTTATGATGCATGACTGCCCAAATGATCAGTGGTAACTGCCCGACCGGCCGTAGCACGGTGGTAAATGCATGACTGCCCGACCGGCCGTAGCTCGATGGTAAATATGTAACTGCCTAACCAGCCGTAGCTCGGTGGTAAATACATGACTGCCCGACCGGCCGTAGCTCAGTGGTAAATGAATATGCATGACTGCCCAACCGGTGGTATATAATGATACATAACTGCCCAACCGGTGGTAAGTGCCTGACCGGCCGTAGCACGGTGGTAGATGAATGAAGATGCATGTACTTGTATCACTATATTATCAACATTAACTTCTTTATCAAATATCCCAATAAATAACTATTAACTAGATACATAATTAGACATGCTTGAATATCACCTTATGGGAATGAATAACATAGACATCCTTAACTGCTAAGAGTAGAACAACTTATGGAATATCATTACGTTCACGTATCGTTACATGGATCATGCCAAAAGAAAGAAGGGATAGCCTTAACATACCTTTAGTGACTCACTTTACCGAGGTGATTAACTTGGCCTTTCTTCTCCTTGCTCAAGGTTAAATCTTAAACTTTAATCTTCCTAGTCACAGAGACAGTAAGCTACCCGGAACATATTCTACTAGTACCTCACAGGCACTCAAATTTCCCCATTTTGACAAGCATAATCTCAAAACAGCTGAATTAGTGACATTTGTCCAATAAGTGTATTTTCTAAGTATAAAGTTTTCCACGGCCACTCCCACCTCCACAAGCACAGCCTAGCATTATAGAAGAGATCGGGACATTGGCATATTTTAACAAATGATAATTAGGTGTTGCCATGTCTATATGACTAGGGAAAAGTTTACTTCGTTCTCAGACAAGGGATATTGAACCCGTGAATCACTATCACAAACCAAAGATGATGCCTAGATCCCATAGAAGGGAGCAAATTCTGATAACACAGTAGATAGCATTGGAGACGTTGTTATATTAAAGCAGCCAACCGGTCTACTTGAAACTTCAGTAGAGAGATTTGGGTTATGCTAATCTACAAAAGCAAATGAGCCTGGTTTACAAGTAGCTTTCTTTCTATAGACCGTAACCCCCTGCGAATGAATCCTTTGAGCACCCTTATCTTTTATATCACTTTCACTTTGATGTGAAGTAACATATAAGAGATTACTAATTAATAGAATACTTCACATGACTTTTGAACAAAAAAGGTCACAAGGTCATGGTTGCAGATATAAACAATAGTAGTGTTAGCAAATTCAAAAATCAGAAAGATAAAACATCCCACATGATTACTCCAACAGCTATGACCACCTTTCACTTGACTGATACACTCTCCTACCTAGGAATATGGTCTGGCCCATTTTTTTACACGATTAGCGTTGAAAACCCATTATCAAATTCAAGTTATCACTTATGAGCCACTAAAGACCAAGGAAACAGTTATGGTGACATAAGGAATATCTTTATTTTGGCATCTATAAAAGCTGCCACCTCATTTCTAATTTGAAAGAGTCATTATTTGGTTTATTAAGAATGGCACTTGCTACCATGTGACGTTCTTATCCAAAATTTATTTTTGGGTAATTACCAACTACCCACATAATTAAGAATTATCTCAAATTACTTAAAATACTTCTTACTTTTAATACACTTTATAATACCCCACTATCCATGGTCATGGTGGTACCATATAAAATAAATACATACACTATTAATTTCAGTAAAATATCCATGTAAAAATACATATATTTACTCAATTTATAATTTTCCTAATCTCATATAAAGAGTACAAATTCTCGTACGCTCAATTCTTGAAATGATAAAAAGATAACCTTCTTTTCTTGTGAGAAAATAATCTATATCTTTACAATAAAGAAAATCTCATAAACTTTCTCATATTATGAGTATAATTTAAAACATATTCGAAAGTAGTAATATTAATAAAATATAAAATAATATTTTTCAAACCACTTTTTTTTCTTTACAAAAATGTTCCACTCAAAATACCATATCAAATATACATACATACATACATATATATATATATATATATATATATGACGGTATCAAGGTGGTTAAACTTACGGGGTGTAACACTAAGCTCATTCCAGGTGCATCTAATCAATGAAGGATGTAAGGGTGATTAACATCAAGAGTCACTCCTTTTCCAGTTGAAGTTTGAGGTGCAGGAATGAGAGGTGTTTCAGGTGCCATGGTGGAATAGAATGAAGAACACAGAAAAGGAAGAACAACGAAAAATTGAAAAAATGAATTCCGTTGGAATCGAGCTACTACTCTGATACCATGAAAGATTGAAGAAGGAAATTGCACAATTTTCTATGTCTTCTTTCATTCACTGTACAGATATTTTTGTACATGTATTTGTTGCAAAAGAAAATTATAAAATAAAACTACTCTATACACTTGTCTAATTCCTATTGCCTATGTCAATAACTGTGTAACTAAATTATTCTGTACACTTGTCTATATTTTATTTCTTGTAAATAAAGCTGTGTAACGAAAAATATTCTCTACTATGTGTGAGCATGTGCTCTTCTCGTGTAGGGTCCAAGGGCTCAGATTAGAAGTTCTTGAGTGCTATATTCCTCCACGTGTCAAGTCCAATAGTCAATAATAGAGACAACCTAGTTTAATTCCAAACAAACCTAAGTCTCTTGTCTGAAGCTCTTATTCTTCTTTTCTTTAATTTTTAGTAGGTGACTCCGCCGACTCCATTTCTCTCTGATGAGAAGCTTGCTCAACATCCCCCATCAAGTTGGTGGGTAAAGAAGTTATCCCCAACTGCGAAGAAGTAACTTGTGAGATGGCCCTGATAAGGCTTTGGTGAAAAATATCTGCTAGTTGTGAAGATGAGGGAACATAGGACAAAGTAATGAGACCGGAGAGAAACTATTGCCGGACAAAGTGACAGTCCAATTCTACGTGCTTCGTCCATTCGTGGAAAATAGGGTTGCGTGCTATGTGAATCGCCGATTTGCTATCAGAGAGAACTGGGACTGGTAGAGAAGGTAGTACTGACAGATCTTCGAGCAAATGAGTGAGCTATGTCGTCTCGGCGATGACTCGTCACATAGATCGATATTCCACCTCAACTGATGACAGAGAAACATATGCACGTTTCTTGGATTTTAAAGAAATGGGTGAACCACCAAGTGTGATGTAAAATCCGTTAATGGACCTACGTGTTTCAGAACAAGACGCCCAGTCGGCATCGCAAAAAGCAACCAATTTGAGGGACGGAGCAGTATTCAGAATGATCCCTTGTCCTGGATCAAAATGCAAGTAACGCAATACTCGAAGAGCTGCCACGAAGTGAGAAGTTCTGGGGTTTTTCATAAATTGATTGAGTTTCAAAACTGTAAAAGACAGGTCGGGCCTTATGTGTGTTAAATAATTGAGCTTCCCAATGAGGTGACGATATATGGTAGGATTGAGTAGAAGTTCCCCTTCATCTGCTCGTAACTTTGAAGAATGTTTAAGTGGAGAAGACACACAAGAGTATTTAGGGATGTCAAACTCTTTGATCGGGTCCAAGGTAAATATCTTTTGACATATAATTATCCCCTATTTTTCCCTCAGTATTTCCCTTCCTAGAAAGTAATGCAAATTGCCTAGGTCTTTTACCTTAAACTCTGTGTTAAGAAACAATTTGAGTGTTGAAATTTCATCTGAATCATCTCCACTAATAAGAATGTCATCGACATAGACGGCCACAATAGAAACCAAACATGCATATCTTTTAAAAACTAATGAATAATCATTCATTGAAGAAGAATAACCTTTGAAACTTAGAGCGCCAGCAAGCCGAGCATACCACTGCCGTGAAGCTTGTTTTAAACCATATAAAGACTTCCTTAGTAAACAAACATGGTTGGGGCTGGGAGGAGATAGACCAGCTGGAAATCTCATATAGACTTCTTCCAGTAAATCACCATGTAAGAATACATTACTTACATCTAGTTCATCGATTGGCCAAATTTTCTTAGCTGCCACTGCTAGTAAGCAACGTATGGTGGTCATTTTGACCAAGGGAGAAAAAGTTTCAGTATAATCTATCCCTTCTCTTTGTATGTCTCCCCTCACCACCAACATGGCCTTTAGTCTCTCTATGCTTCCATCAGAGTTTTGTTTCACCTTGTATACCCACTTATAAGGTAAAGCCATTTTTCCATTTGGTAAGGGAACCACATCCCAAGTGTGATTTTCCTTTAAGGCCTCAATTTCTTAGTTCATGGCTCTTTTCCATCCAGGATGTATAGAGGCCTAAGAAAAACTAGTTGGTTCAGAGATCTATGAAATAGAGTGCATAACATGTTGATTGTTGTAACGACCCGACCGGTCGTTTTGAGATTTTGCACTTCGCTCTCTAGTTCTCGGGCATGACTAGCCCCATGTGATGTATTATGACGTATGTAAATCATCGGTTTTGGTTTTTAGGCTAATCTGAATGGATTTGGAAGAACAGTTCTCAATTTGAAGCTTAAATTTGAAAGGTTTGACCAAGTTTTAGTATTCAATATCGGAACTTCATTTTTATGGTTCAGATAGCTTCGTGAGGTGATTTGGACTTAGGAGCGTGATCAGAATGTATTTTGGAGGTCCGTGGTTGATTTAGCTTGAATTGGCGAAATTGGAATTTTGGCGTTTTTCGGTTGGTAGTGGAAATTTTGATATCGGGGTCGGGATGGAATTCCGAAAATTGGAGTAGGTCCGTTGTGTTATTTGTGACGTGTGTGCAAAATTTCAGTTCATTCGGGCGAAGTTTGACAGACATTTTGATCGAAAGCAGAATTTGGAAGTTTTGGAATTTCTTAGGCTTGAATCCGATGATGATTTCGTGTTTTGATGTTTTTTTAGTGTTCCGAAGAATGGAGAAAGTTTGAATGATGTTATAGGAATATGTTGGCATGTTTGGTTGAGGTCCCGAGGGCCTCAGGTGAGTTTCGGGTGGTTAAACGGATGAAATCTTGTTTTGAGAAGTTGCAGATTTTCTGCTGTGGGTGTTGTAGAGTTTTGGGCATTCGCGAAGGGATGAGAAGTGAGGCACTCAATTTGGCCTTCGCATTCGCGATGTTGGTCCCGCGTTCGCGAAGGGTGAGGTTCAGTGTGCATCGCGAACGCGATGAGGTTCTCACGTTCGCATAGAGTAAATAGGAGCAGCTGGGATCCTGGTCATTTGTGCTTCGCGTTTGCGCTGGGTGTGTTCGCGATTGTCTGAGAAGCTGAAGCTTCGCGTTCACGTTTAGGAGGTCGCGTTCGCGAAGAAGGATTAAGTGGTCAATGGATTTTTGTGATTTCCGAACGCGAGGCTTTGACCGCGTCTGCGAAGAAGGAAAGGGGCACCTGGGCAGAATGTTTAAATAGCTATTGTTCATGATTTTGGGTCTAACTCCCACCATTTTTGAGCGATTTTGGAGCTTTTTGAGAATAATTGAAGAGGGAATCAAAGGGAAACACTTGGAGGTAAGATTTATGGACTTAGTACTCGATCTTATTGTAATTTCTACCTAATTAGACATGAAATTTGTGGAATTTAAAGCCTAAAAATAGAGTATTAGGGCTTGAATTTTGGAGAGCTTTGAGTGATGTTCTTGGTATGTATAGACTCATGGGAGGATAAGGATTTTAGTAATGTGATTTTTAACGGATTCCGAGGCGTGGGCCGGGGGGTCGGGTTTGACCGATTTCGGGATTTGTGATGTAATCTGATTATTTTCGCATGGGCTTTGTTCCCTTAGCATATATTGATGTTATGGTTCTGATTTTGGTTAGATTCGAATCATTTGGAGGCCGAATCGAGAGGAAAGGGCGCCGCGAGCTAGAGTTTGGCTTGGCTTGAGGTAAGTAACGCTTCCAAACTTAGTTCTAAGGGTTCGAAACCCTGATCTATGTGTTCTATGATTACCATTGAGGTGACGCAAATGCCAAGTGACGGGCGTGTGGGCATGCACCGTGAGAAATGCGGCCTGGATCATTCCAGAGCACTGCTTAGTGGTTCTTTCTTACCAATGCCTGTGTTGTAATTATGTGATTTAGTTGATGAGCTGTGAATCATGCTAATCATCATGTTAAGGCTTCACGCCAATACTATTGAGACCCAAGAGGTCGTTTCCTTCTGTCATATCATTTGTGTTATTGATATTCTGTACTCAGTCCTATTCATACATATTATATCATGCCTTAGTCTCGATTAGTGTTATTTGACACATCATATCATTGTTCGGGCTAGTATCATGACATTTTGAGCCCGTGTGTGTGAGACTGGAGAGTGATGACTGAGTGAGGCCGAGAGCCTGATATTAAGTGGCAGTATGGGATCAGGCAACACGCCGCAGCGAGATATTGAACAAGCCTTCGTTGGCTTTGTTATAGCGCTTGGGCTAATGACAGAAGCCCCTCCGAAGTCTTTATGTAACGGCCCGACCGGTCATTTTTAGCATTTGCACTTTGCTTGCCAGTTCTCGGGCATGACTAGTCCCGTATAATGTATTATGACGCATGTAAATCGTCAGTATTGGTTTTGAGGTTAATCAGTATGAAAGAAAGATTCTCAGCTTAAAGCTTTAATTTGAGAGGTTTGACCAAGTCTTTGACTTTTAGTACTCGATCTCGAATTTGAATTTTTATGATTGGATTAGCTCTGTTGGGCGATTTTGGACTTAGGAGCGTGTTCGAAATGTATTTTGGAGGTCCGTGGTAAATTTTGGCTTGAAATGGCGAAAATGAGAAGTTGAAGTTTGGATGTTTGATCGAGGGGTTGACTTTTTGATAACTAGATCGAAATCCGATTTCGGAAATTGGAATAGCTCCATTATGTCATTTATGACTTGTGTGCAAAATTTGGGGTCAATCGGATTAGATTTGATAGGTTCAGCGTTGTTTATGGAATTTGAAAGTTTCTAAGTCGTTAGGCTTGGACCCGATGTGGATTTGGTGTTTTGGTGTTTTTTTGAATTTTCGAAGGCTCGACTAAATTATAATAATGGTATGGGTTGTGTTGGTACATTTTGTTAGGTCCCGGGGGCCTCGGGTGTGTTACGGGTGAGTTTTGAGCGAGTCCGGGCATTACCGAAACTCAGGCATTGGTTCTGGTGCTTAAATTTACAGCTGGGGTTGAATGTTTACCGCTGGGGGTGGTGGTTTTACCACTGAGGGCGGTGGTTTTACTGCGGTCGCGGAAAATGGTCCGCGGTCATGAAGAATCCGCAAGTCGCTAGTCTGACTTCGGAAGCCTATATCTTTTGATCTACAAGGAATTTTGAGATGATTAAAAAACAAAAGTTGTAGCCCTTCATGTCTAGTTTCCAGAAAGGTAAATAAATCATAATTTGGACATCTGTAGAGAACGTTATGGACAAAATACTAAGGCCTGTCTGTGCAGCCACCAGAAGTGCGATCAGCGGTGGTTTACCGCGGTCAGCAGTGATAGGAATCCGAGAGGTGCACTATAAATACGAGAGTTGGGGTTTTATTTCATATTTTTGACCTAGAGAGCTCGGGTTTTGGCAATTTTTTCGAGGGATTTTCAAGAAAACCATCGGTGTAAATGATTCTAACTAAATTTTTGCAAAAATACATGATTATAACGTTGGATTCATCATTTGAGTAGAGATTGGGATAAAAATTTGGGAAAAATTGTGGAACTTCATAAAATGAATATTTGGGATTTGAAAGCCAATTCGGAGTTAGAATTGAGTGAAACTAGTACGGATAGTCTCATAATTGAATGGGTTGTCAGATTTTGAGACTTTTGTCGGATTCCAAGACGTGGGCCCGGGGGCCGGGTTTGAGCAATTTCGGGATTCTTGAGCTAATTTGATTATTTTAGCTTGGGCTTTGTTCCTTTAGTGTATATTGATGATAATATACTGATTTTGGTTAGATTTGGAGCTTCCGGAGGCCGAGTCGAGAGGCAAAGGCATCGCGGGCTAGAGTTTGGACCGAATAGAGGTAATTAATGATTGTAAATACTGTCCTGGGGTATGAAACCTCGAATTTCATATTGTTGTGCTACTTTGAGGTGACGCACACGCTAGATGACGAGCGTGGGGTCGTGTACCATTGGGGATTGTGACTTGGTCCATCCCGTACGACTATTAAGTCACATATTTTACTTGAAAACTGTTTGATATTGTTATATTTTGGTAAATATTATTGTGTTTAGGGCTAAATGCCGTGTCTGGGCCTTGTGCCCATTGTTTGGACCCTTAGGGGCTTTTACAACTGTTTTACCTCACTATTTTGGTTTAATGTTTACACTCAGTCATGCTATGTTCTTAATGTTTTCATAACTCAGTTTTATTCACTCATTTTGATTTCATAAATGATTTTGAGCCGAGTACATGTTTTACTGTTTGCCCGAGGGGATTGAGTAAGATCTGACTGAATGAGGCCGAGGGCCTGTGTTGCGATGATATCATGGGATCGGGTTGTGCGACGCAGCATGAGGTACCGAATTGTGATATGAGAGGCCGAGGGCCAGATTTATTATGCCACGAGGTGGTTTGTGATTTATATGTGTCCGAGAGCATGTTGATTATGCCACGAGATGGCTTGTTATTGCGCTTGGGCTGTAAGGGGCCCCTCCCGGAGTCTGTACACCCCCAGTGAGTGCGGGTACCCAGTGTGTGTGATGTGTTGTAGCCCGAGGGGCTGGTGTTGTTTCATATTGAAGCCCGAGGGGCTGTTCTTGATCAATGTTGCCCGAGGGGCTAATTACGAGTGATTGTGAGGTAGCCCGAGGAGCTGGTTCTGTTGATATTATGCCCGAGGGAAGGTTTATGGTACATGTTTTGCCCGAGGGGCTATTTACGTTCCTATTATTTACTCACTGTTTTTATCACTCGTTTGAAACTATCGAAGGTTGTTTTAAAAAGGTTTTACTGAAACTGATCTTGATTTACGAAGTAAATGATTTCTGTACTGTTTTGGAAATGTACTACATTTGCTGTAGCGTTATGACGTTGCTTACGTGTTTTCTTACTGCTCAGCTTTTATTTACTTTTATTACTTACTGAGTTGGCGTACTCACATTACTCCATGCACCTTGTGTGCAGATTCAGGTAGTCCTGAACCCGGTAGCGGGTGTTAATTGCTCAGTGGTAGAGTCATTGGAGTTAGCAAGGTAGCTGCCCGACGTTCGCAGCACTGCTTTTCTCCCTCTTGTTTTCCTTAGACTATATTTAGTACACTTTTAGATTTTTAGTTGTGTTCAGACCTTAGTAGATGCTCGTCACTTGTGACACCCCGATGTCGGGCTTGAGTATTTATTCCGCACTATTTATTAGACTTACATTATGAGATATTTGATTAATTAAAGGCTTAAAAATGACTTTTATTGATTAATGGTTAATTGGGGAGTTGTATCGACTGGCCTAGTTTCACGATAGGCGCCATCACGACCGGGTCGGTTTTAGGGTCGTGACAAGTTGGTATCAGAGCCTAGGTTACATAGGTCTCGCGAGTCATGAGCAGGTTTAGTAGAGTCTCGCGGATCGATACAGAGACGTCTGTACTTATCCTCGGGAGGATGCAGAACCTTTAGGAAAAACTTCACATTCTTGAATTCTTATCGTGCGTTCTTGATTCAGCTTGAAATGTAACTCTTCTAATTCCTTCCACACATTCGTATGCACGCATGAGCGCTCAGTACCAGATGTGCATTGATGGCTTGTGATTCCCTGATCGAGGGGTGAGATACGATCTCTGTGTGTTGATATTGGGCTAGTTTGGAAGACTTGAGGCCGGATCTTTCCTATAGCTTGAGTCTTGAGCTGTTAATTGCACGAGCACGTGTTTCTGGATGTTTCTGGATCTATATGTTCTGTTGTGTCCCTATTAAGGGAAGTGATGAAGGGATAGCTACGTGATGAGGGTGATATGACTGCGAGATGTGTTCATATGAATTGAATGAGACGAGAAGGGTCTGCTTTGGGGCTGCAAGAACTATTTGGTGTTTGATTTCCATCGTGATTTGATGTACAACCCCGAGTTGTGGGTGTTATGAAGGATCTTTTCATGTTGCCTAGTTGGGAAATAAAGTAGATTTCAGGTTATGATATGAGTTTAGACTCAAGAAGATTAAAGGATTGCGTAATGTTTATGACGGTGAAAGGGTATAAAGAGATGTTAGTTTGAGGCAAAGCAGGTGGGTTATCTCCTGCGGAGTGTTCTAATGTTTGTGTGATCCTTATGTTGTTGTTGGAAGATCTCCTTTACCTGTGAAGTATATGTGTTGCAATTTAAATTTGGGGTCGCTTAAGAGAGTGGGCTCGACTGTTACGAGGGTGAACGCAAGATTTGCAAAAGATTTGGAGTACTAGATGGTCTGTGTTGTACGAGCTTATGAAGGATTGAGTTTAATCTCACTATGGTATTATGGCAGTAATAGAGTATATGCCTTATGAGTTATTGTGTGTTTTGATTTATGGCTTTGAACCAAGTGGGGGAGTCTGTTATTTTTGATTGCACGGATGTGCTATGTTGGTTCCAGTTTGAGGTGTACTGGTGAATTAGTTATGGCTTACGGAGGTTGAGACCGAGGATGGCTCGAGTAAAGGAAAAATTTCAATAAAGGTTATGCTATGCGTTATGGGTGTATGAGAATCACAGAATGACTTGAGTTGTTATTGGTAAAGGATGTGCGGTGCATAGAACAGGAAGTTGCTTGGTTGCATTAAGGTGAGGTTACACTCTGCGGTGTTGGAGTGCTATTGGAGTACAGGTCGTCTGGTTCGTTTGATCTGTCTAATTGCGTCTTGAGTAGAGTGGATGACTCTCGAGAATGGTTCTAATGGGTTCAAGATTTTTACATGTAACAATTGGAGATTTTCAAGTCGTATATTTGGCTAGAAACTGAGGTTTGCATTGAAGGGTGTCAAGACTCGTAGTATTTCTATATCATTATGGGATTCTATATATCAGTATCAGGAAGGTAAAGGTAATGGCTTTGGATTAGAAGGAAGTCCCTTCAGGGTAGGTATTTTGAATGTGGTGCTTCTAGGAATAGTTAAGAGAGTATTCATCGGCTTATGAGCCTTAGACGGTGTGGTTTTATGCTTGGGTCTCATGTGGTGAGTCTGGGTTGAGGAAATGGTGGTGGTGTAGCAAGAAGGAGTATTAAGTTGAAGGTAAATCAGAAGGAAACTCAAATAGATGGGATAGCTTGGTAGTAGGCCGGATCGGCATGGTAAGGACATGATTAGTTCTTTGGATGCTTACGAGGTAATGAGTTTCTGCAGGTGTTTCGCGGCAATGCTCTTTGGTTTTAGTGGCCTGCATAGCGTGGTTGAGTTAGAAGGATTCAGTCCCGACGATTTAGTTTTTTGCAAATGGAATTTGGAGAGTTCTTGATGGTTTCTATTACGGTTAGAGATGTATATTTGCTACGAGTGTGAGGAGCATGGGATGTGTAGTGATTTTCTTTTAGATGGGATCAATGGAAAGTTCTTGGCTAGTTGAGTATGTAGCTGTTTATGGCTCAGAAGGGATATGAAGTCCTCATGTTTATTCTAGGGTGGTATGGTATATGCGGTATGTTGTGTAGAATTGAGATTTGCATGTGTAAGGTCACGGTTCAGTTTTGAAAGAAAGGTCATAAATTCTTAAACAGCATGGACAGTTTCAGATGACTACATAAATGATATTACTAACTGGTATGGCTTGATGAGAGCATATATTTTAGAAAGGGCGATGTGTTTGAGTTGAGGATACTTCATTATTATTGCGACGCTCTCTTGTTTGATCGACTGCTGATATTCGAGTTTTCTTGGGGGCACAGAAGAATTATAGGAGTACCTCTCATGGGATGATTGGGTATTAGAAGTATATTGTATATTCGGACGGTGGAGTTGGGATCGGATATGGTGATCCGCATGCTGTATGGAATTGGGGACTGGGAGTTCTCATAAATAGGTTAGGTCGTGGTTGTGGACCACGTATATCGGTCTTGTGTGGTAACTATTGGAGGTTTGGAGACCTGAGTGGATCCTTTGTTGCTTGGTATGTTAGACTTTGGATGTGATATTGGGCATAGACTGGTTTTCTAAGTGTCGTGCTAATCTGGACTGTTGCGCTAAGACGGCGATGTTGGCTACGCCGGGGACGCCACAGATTGAGTGGCAAGGTTCGACGGATTATGTTTCCAGTAGGGTGATTCATTTTTGAAGACCCAGCGGATGGATGGGAAGGGTTGCCTTTTTTGAATTGGGCCTTTGTGATGGATGTCGGTGCAGAGACTCCCACCATTGATTCAGATCCGGTGGTGAGGGATTTTTCGGAGGTGTTTCTTGCTTACGAGCATATCGCCGGTCAGGGTTGTTGATTTTGGTATTGGTTTGGTGCCGGGCATCGTATTGTATGGCACCGACGGAGTTAAGGGAGTTGAAGGAGCAGCTTCAGGAACTCCTTGATAAGGGGTTCATTGGTAGGCCAATATGGAGGTGTGTTCTGCATCGAGTCGGCTTGGTCAACTCCGAGTTGTATTGTTGAGGGATGTGTTGATTCGATTGTTATTGGGCTTATTAATGATCTGGGGAGATCTATGAATTATCTTTCCGTGATGCGAGGCGTTAGGATTTGTTGGTTATAGGCACATATGGTACGGTTCTATTGGGGTCTTATAGCGGAATGAGTGGAAAGAGTATTGGGTGTTGCTTGGTGGACGCGTATTGGTTATGTTCTTTCGGGTTTCGTGAGGTGTTATGTCATTTGCCTCTCCGTGGTTATGGTGATTCACTTTTGGTACTAGACATCAATAGCGCGTGGTTGTTGATTTTGGGCATGGTGACTTGAGGTGTTTCATGAGGACCAGTGTTTTGATAGGGTCGCGCATTGCAGTGAAGTTATGTTGGGATATGATCCTTCGAGTTAGATTCGTGTGTTCTTGTTCTACGATATGTGATGGGTTCTTGGCACCGTGTTGAGGTGGTACTGGTGAGCTTGCGGTACAGCTCTGTCATTTGAGTCATTTTCCCTGATTTAAGTACCTTTGGATTGTTGCTTTTTGATGCACAGATTGCATATATTGTGGCTTTAGATCGTATTGGTGTGTCATTTCACCAGAGTAGTCATGTGGGATGAGATGAGGTCATTGAACCTAGAACGGATACTATCGGATTTGATTTCAGCATGTTGGAAGGATAATATCGGAATTCGGCTTAGAAATTTACTACGGTCCTTGCCGATGGAGAGGGAACTCCATGACTGGTTGATCGGAGGAATGATTATGATTTTTGCGTGTTTCTTTCATCATTGGCAGTATACGAAAGTGTTGGAATGAGGCTTTGTTTGATATGAGGGTTATTCTGGTATTGGGTTGTTTAAGCAGCTGCTGCGATTATGAGTTATCTCTATGAGTGTCTGAGTTGTGTGGTGTATCACGTGAGTTCATCTTGAATTGCGGTTATGGCTTGAAACAGCGTGTTCAGACTTTTTCAGTGTATAGATGTGAGATTCTGATCCGATAGATGATTTCGGAAGTGGAAATTTGGTTCTAAGGATTATGGGCTAGGATGGATTACGAAATTTCAGTTATGTTGTGCTATTGGGATAGGGTGACGTGGGATCACCCCCGGGTATGTGCATGGTATGATTGTTCAGGAATTTGTTGGCTTGTGGAACAACTCTGGGCACGTTCGAGGACGAACGTATGTTTAAGTGGGGGAGGAAGTAACGACCCGACCGGTCGTTTTTAGCATTTTCACTTCGCTCGCTAGTTCTCGGGAATGACTAGTCCCGTATGATGTATTATGACTCATGTAAATCGTCGCGGTTTTGGTTTGGAGGTTAATCGGAATAAATATGAAAGAAAGATTCTCAGCTTGAAGCTTTAATTGAAAGGTTTGACCAAGTCTTTGACTTTTAATACTCGATCTCGAATTTGAATTTTTATGATTGGATTAGCTCCGTTGGGCGATTTTGGAAATAGGAGCGTGTTCGAAACGTATTTTGGAGGTCCGTGGTAAATTTAGGCTTGAAATGGCGAAAATGAGAAGTTGAAGTTTGGAAGTTTTACCGAGGGGTTGACTTTTTGATATCTGGATCGAAATCCAATTTCGGAAATCGGAATAGCTCCATTATGTTATTTATGACTTGTGTGCAAAATTTGGGGTCAATCGGACTTGATTTGAGAGGTTCGGCGTTGTTTATGGAATTCGAAAGTTTCTAAGTCCTTAGGCTTGGACCCGATGTGGATTTGGTGTTTTGGTATTGTTTTGAATATTCGAAGGCTCGACTAAATTTTAATAATGTTATGGGATGTGTTGGTATATTTGGTTGAGGTCCGGGGGCCTCGGGTGTGTTTCGGGTGAGTTTTGAGCAAGTCCGGGCATTACCGGAACTCAGGCATTGGTTCTGGTGCTTAAATTTACAGCTGGGGTGGAAGTTTTACCGCTGGGGGCGGTGGTTTTACCGCTGAGGGCGGTGGTTTTACTGCGGTAGCGGAAAATGGTCCGCGGTCCGCGGTCATGAAGAATCCGCAGGTCGCTGGTCCGACTTCGGAAGCCTATAGCTTTTGATGTACAAGGAATGTTGAGATGATTCAAAAACGAAAGTTGTAGCACTTCGTGTCTAGTTTCCATAAAGGTAAATAAATCATAATTTGGATATCTGTAGAGAAAGCTATGGCCAAAATACTAAGGCTTGTCTGTGCAGCCACCATAAGTGCGGTCAGCGATGGGTTACCGCGGTCAGCGGTGGTTTTTCCGCGGTCAGCGGTGGTTTACCGCGGTCAGCGGTGATGGGAATCCGAGAGGTGCACTATAAATACGAGAGTTGGGGTTTTATTTCATATTTTTGACCTAGAGAGCTCGGGTTTTGGCAATTTTTTCGAGGGATTTTCAAGAAAACCATCGGGGTAAGTGATTCTAACTCAATTTTGGATAAATACATGATTATAACGTTAGATTCATCATTTGAGTAGAGATTTGGGATGAAAATTTGGGAAAAATTGTGGAACTTCATAAAATGAATATTTGGGATTTGAAAGCCGATTCGGAGTCGGAATTGAGTGAAACTAGTATGGATAGTCTCGTAATTGAATGGGTTGTCGGATTTTGAGACTTTGGTCGGATTCCAAGACGTGGGCCCGAGGGCCGGGTTTGAGCAATTTCGGGATTCTTGAGCTAATTTGATTATTTTAGCTTGGGCTTTGTTCCTTTAGCGTATATTGATGATAATATATTGATTTTGGTTAGATTTGGAGCATCCGGAGGCCGATTCGAGAGGCAAAGGCATCGTGGGCTAGAGTTTGAACCGCATAGAGGTAAGTAATGATTGTAAATACTGTCATGAGGGTATGAAACCCCGAATTTCACATCGTTGTGCTATTTTGAGGTGACGTACACGCTAGATGACGAGCGTGGGGTCGTGCACCGTTGGGGATTGTGACTTGGTCCATCCCGTACGACTATTAAGTCCCGTATTTTACTTGAAAACTATTTGATATTGTTATATTTTGGAAAATATTATTGTGTTTGGGGCTAAATGCCGTGTCTGGGCCTTGTGCCGATTGTTTGGACCCTTAGGGGCTTTTACAACTGTTTTACCTCACTGTATTGGTTTAATGTTTACACTCAGTCATGCTATATTCTTACTGTTTTCATAACTCGGTTTTATTCACTCCTTATGATTTTATAAATGATTTTGAGCCGAGTACTTGTTTTACTGTCTGCCCGAGGGGCTTTAGTAAGATATGACTGAGTGAAGCCGAGGGCCTGTGTTGTGATGATATCATGGGATCGTTCTGCGCGCCGCGACATGAGGTACCGAATTGTAATATATGATAGGCCGAGGGCCAGATTTATTATGCCACGAGGTGGCTTGTGATTTATATGAGTCCGAGAGCCTGTTGATTATGCCACGAGATGCTTGTTATTGCACTTGGGCCTTAAGGGGCCCCTCCCGGAGTCTGTACACCCCCAGTGAGCGCGGGTACCCAGTGTGTGTGATGTGTTGTAGCCCGAGGGGCTGATGTTGTTTCATATTGAAGCCCGAGGGGCTGTTCTTAATCTATGTTGCCCGAGGGGCGGTTCTTGATTCATGTTATGCCCGAGGGGCTGATTATGAGTGATTGTGAGGTAGCCCGAGGGGCTGGTTCTGTTGATATTATGCCTGAGAGGCGGTTTATGGTACATGTTTTTCTCGAGGGGCTGTTTACGTTCCTATTATTTTACTCACTGTTTTTATCACTCGTTTGAAACTATCGAAGGTTGTTTTAAAAAGGTTTTACTGAAACTGAGCTTGATATACGAAGTAAATGATTTCTGTACTATTTTGGAAATGTACTGCATTTGCTGTAGCATTATGACGTGGCTTACGTGTTCTCTTACTGCTCAGCTTTCATTTACTTTTATTACTTACTGAGTTGGTGTACTCACATTACTCCCTGCACCTTGTGTGCAGATTCAGGTAATCCTGAACCCAGTAGCGGTGTTGATTGCACAGTGGCAGAGTCATTGGAGTTAGCAAGGTAGCTGCCCGACGTTCGCATCACTGCTTTTCTCCCTCTTATTTTCCTTAGTCTGTATTTAGTACATTTTTAGATTTTTACCTGTGTTCAGACCTTAGTAGATGCTCGTGACTTGTGACACCCCGATATCGCGCTTGGGTATTTATTCCGCACTATTCATTTAGACTTACATTATGAGATATTTGATTGATTAAAGGCTTAAATATGACTTTTGTTGATTAATGGTTAATTCAGGTGTTGTATCGGCTGGCCTAGTTTCACGATAGGCGCCATCACGACCGGGTCGGTTTTAGGGTCGTGACACTTTACACCCCCAGTGAGCGCAGTTGATGATATTGAGGGATGGATCTTTCCTAGACATGGATCTTGTCCAAAGTATTTATATTTGGAGATGGATCTTCTCCATAGGCTGGAATGGCCTTCCTCGGTACTGGATGACTGTTGTTAGTGATGTCTATATATTCAGAGATGGATCTTCCCTGGTCCTTGTGAGCCATATACAGTACCGAGTGGTTATGATTTTGTTATTGATATTACCTTGAGATGGATCATCTCCATAGCCTGGAATGGCCTTCCTCAGTACTGAGTGATTGCTGTCAGAGATGTATATATTCTAGGATGGATCTACCCTGGGCCATATGAGCCATATACAGTACTGAGTGGACGAGCATTTGAGGTTGTGGGCACATGAGGCACTCAGCATGGTGCATTTCGTACAGTATGTGCATTGACATGTAGATATAGCAGAGTTACACTCCTTTACTTTGTTCATACTTGATCTGTTTTACTGTTCGAGCTGTTTATTTAACTGAAAGCATGCCTATGTTTCTGTACATTATTTATGTTATCCTTGAGGAGGTTGAGTGTGTCACTACCTATCAGTCCAAAGGTTGGACTTGTTACTTACTGAGTTGGTGTACTCACGTTACCCCCTACACCTCGTGTGCATATTCAGGAACTTTTGATCCAGTGGCAGATGTTTGACCGAGGCTTCTGACTTAGGAGATTATTGAGGTATCTGCACGGCGTTCGCAGACCTTGGCTCTCCACCCTATTTTCCAGTTGTATTTCAGTTGTTCCCTTAGACATTATATGAGACTATGTATTTTCCTTAGTCGCTCATGCACTCAGTGACACCCCAGTTTTGGGCTGGATTGTATCTATTTCAAAAAAATTCTTATGTATCAAATAGTTCTTTAACTGTTAAAAGCTTCCGTAAATATTTTCAAACTTATTATTATCGGATTGATTGTTGAGTTGAGGCTGACCTAGTTTCACGATAGGCGCCATCACGACAGGTCAGCTTTTGGGTCGTGACAATTGTGAGATGATAGGGCTGCAAAAGAGTAGACACTAGGTTGAGCTGGTTCTATAAAATAGCTTGCAGTTAGATTGGTAAGAGGAACATTGTTGCAGATGAAGTCATTAAGATATCTTGGCCATTTTGACTCTCTAGTTGATTTCCTAGGCTGACGTGGTGTATCAATGTGTGTAGGTGTACTGGTGCTGGGAGAAAACTGGTGTGAGGTGACTGATTTCTAGGTGATTGAGGTGAATCAGAGAGAGGTGAATGAGTGGTAGGTGACTGATTGCTGGGTGAAGAAGAAGTGTGAGGTGAATTGACCCTACTAGGAAGTGGTGAATAAGGCATGATAGGATCAGGAATAGAAGAAGAATGTGATAGAGGAGACGTATATGTATTATCTGAAGGTGGATGAATTGAAAATGTAGGTTCTGAGAGTACATAGGCATAAGCAAAAGGAAATTTGTCCTCATAAAAATGAACATCTTTGGAAACTATAGCTTTCTTTGTGTCTATTTCCAACAACTTGTATCCCTTTTGTCCAAAAGGATAACCCAAAAATACACAAGCCTTAGCTCTAGGATCAAATTTTCTTCTCCTATTTGATAAAGTAGACGCATAACAAAAGCATCCAAAACTTTTGAGAGAATCATATGAGGGTCACTGGTTGAATAAGATGGAAAAAGGTGTCTTTCCTTTAAGAATCTTAGAAGGCAATCGATTGATCAAATGAGTAGCAGTCAATAAGCACTCACCCCAATAGGAAATAGGAACTTTTGATTGGAAAAGTAGAGCTCTTTCAATTTCCAAAAGATGTCTGTGCTTCCTCTCAACAATACCATTTTATTGAGGGGTGTTTACACAAGATGTTTGGTGTAGAATTCCTTGATAGGAAAGAAAAGCAGACTGTTGAGTTCCTTTGCTAACTAAAGGCATTGTCAGTCCTTAGCTTCTGTATTTTAACACCAAACTGCCTCTCTACCATAGTCAAAAAATTCTTTTGGACATCAAAGACATTACTCTTGCTGCTTAGAAGAAAGGTCCATGTCCCTCTGCTATAATCATTTACAATGGTTAAAAAATACCTGAAACCATTATAAGTTGGAACCTTGTAAGGTCCCCATGTATCAACAAGAATTAACTCAAATGCTCTTTTTGATTTGATTTGACTTAAAGGGAAAGAATTTATAGTTTGTCTGGCTTTAGGACAAATATCACAGAAACATTCAAAATCAGTAGGAATGGAAATAAAATTGAGATGTTTCATTAATGAAAAGGGAAAATGCCCTAACCTGACATGCCAAAGATCTACATCAGAGATTGTACTTGCAGAAAAGGGAAAAGAAACTGAAACATGACTGAAAATATTATATTTTGAAGATGAAACTACATTTTCTTCACATCTATTTCTAGAACTATCATGATTAGGCTCCAATAGGTACAATCCCTCTTTTGCTTCACCAAAAACTTGAGCCCTTTTTATTAAAGGGATATGCAACATACATTGAGTAGAGTAGAATGGGATGATGCAACGAAATTTCAAATAAAATCTATTGACATACATTAGATTATATCTGAAAGTAGGAACATGCAATACATTTTCCTGAATATAATCAGAATGAATAGAAACTCTTCCTACATGAGTGACTGTTACTTTGAAATAATTAGATAGGTTGATGTCTAGTGGAATAGGAAGTGGTGATAAAGATATAAAAGCACTTGAGTCAAAACACATCTATTTTGAAGCTCCTGAATCTATGATCCAGGTACTTGAATTGTAAACTGAAAAACAAGAACTAGAATATTTGGTAATTGTACCAGCCACAGCATTTTCATTAATTTCTGAGTTTGAGCTTCCTTCATCTATCACCTTAACTTGCCTAATGAGTTGTACCAACTGTGAGAATTGTCCTTTGAAAGGTGTTGATTCATAACGTCATTAAAATTGTTGCTCAGATCATCTCCTTGGTCTCCTGAGAAAGCTCCATTACCTCTGATAGGTCCTTGACCTTGTTTTCCATTTGTGAATTCAAATCCATCTAGAAACCCTATGATTCTGTAGCAATCTGCTACCGAGTGACCTATTTTCTTGCAGTAGGTACAAGAAACATTAGGGTTGAATTTTCCTTTCCTTGCCTTAGGAGCTGATGTCCTTTGTGGTGGATTTAAAGAATTTTGAAAACCATTAGCAGGCTTCTAATACTGCCCAGGAAGTTTCTGCTTCCTATTTCATTGTTAAAAGTTTCCTTGATTTTGGAAATTGTTCTGATTTCCTACCATGAAAGATGAAGCATAAGTTGAAATGAGAGGGTTAGCATATACCTCTTTCTGATTCTCATCTTATAGAATCATGGAGTAGGCATGCTTGATGTTGGGTAATGGGTTCATAATGAGTATGGTTCCTCTAGCTTGACCATATGCCTCATTCAACCTCATTAGAAATTGAATGAGTCTCTGATCCTCTTGTGATTTTTCCACCACTTTCTTACCCTTACAGATACAAGTGCAGGTGCACTTGATATTGGAGTTGAGAGAATCCAACTCATCCCATAGACGTTTAAGCTTTGTGAAATGGGTTGCTATGTCACTTGTACCTTGAACTAAACCAGCTAACTCTTTCTGCAGGTGATACAATTTTGCTCCATTAGACTGCCCAAACTTGTGCTCCAGTCCATTCCAGAGTTCTTTAGCAGTTTTGGAATATATAATACTGTCTCCAATGTCCTTAGACAGTGAGTTCAGCAACCATGATATTACCATGTCGTTGCATCTTCTCCATGGTCGATAATCTTTGTAAGTAATAGCACGAGTTGGACATGTACCATCGATGAAGCCCAGCTTGATTTTTGCTAAAAGGGCTATCAACACAGATCTCTTCCATCCTTGGTACCCTCTGCCATCAAAGACTGCATTGACTAAGTGTCACGCCCCGAACCTAGGGAGGCGTGGCTGGCACCCGTTGCCGTAGTGGCCCGAGCGAACCACTTTGTAACTCATTTACTTTATTTATAACTATCATGGGCCAACAAGGCCACAACTCATAATGTACAACTGTAAGTGGGCAAATGTGATATCAATGAACCATCGTTCATAAAACATAAATATATATGGGAGGCCTCTGACATACTATACAAAATGAACCTCCGTCTACAAAGCCTCTACGATTATTTGATATCAAATGGAACAGGGTACCGGACTACCCATAAGTCTGTAGCAAAACTCTAACACGATGACTCATAGTCTCGGCTGCACTCCAAATGAGGTGGAGTCTTACCTATCCTTCGCTGAATGCCAATCTCGTCTACTATGAGGGCTCGTCAAATTGATTATCTATACCTGCAAGCATGAATGCAGCGTCCCCAACAAAAGGACGTCAGTACGAATAATGTACTGAGTATGTAAGGCAGAACTGAAACATAACAATAAGTCAACATTAATTAAAAACATATAAGAATCAACCTAAATCTCTGAACTGCCACCTTATCTCCATACTTATCATACTGATATATATACAGTGCTTATCTTTAAGACTATTATCCATATCTTATGATGCATGACTGCCCAAATGATCAGTGGTAACTGCCCGACCGGCCGTAGCACGGTGGTAAATGCATGACTGCCCGACCGGCCGTAGCTCGATGGTAAATATGTAACTGCCTAACCAGCCGTAGCTCGGTGGTAAATACATGACTGCCCAACCGGCCGTAGCTCAGTGGTAAATGAATATGCATGACTGCCCAACCGGTGGTATATAATGATACATAACTGCCCAACCGGTGGTAAGTGCCTGACCGGCCGTAGCACGGTGGTAGATGAATGAAGATGCATGTACTTGTATCACTATATTATCAACATTAACTTCTTTATCAAATATCCCAATAAATAACTATTAACTAGATACATAATTAGACATGCTTGAATATCACCTTATGGGAATGAATAACATAGACATCCTTAACTGCTAAGAGTAGAACAACTTATGGAATATCATTACGTTCACGTATCGTTACATGGATCATGCCAAAAGAAAGAAGGGATAGCCTTAACATACCTTTAGTGACTACTTTACCGAAGGTGATTAACTTGGCCTTTCTTCTCCTTGCTCAAGGTTAAATCTAAACTTTAATCTTCCTAGTCACAGAGACAGTAAGCTACCCGAACATATTCTACTAGTACCTCACAGGCACTCAAATTTCCCCATTTTGACAAGGCATAATCTCAAAACAGCTGAATTAGTGACATTGTCCAATAAGTGTATTTTCTAAGTATAAAGTTTTCCACGGCCACTCCCACCTCCACAAGCACAGCCTAGCATTATAGAAGAGATCGGGACATTGGCATATTTTAACAAATGATAATTAGGTGTTGCCATGTCTATATGACTAGGGAAAAGTTTACTTCGTTCTCAGACAAGGGATATTGAACCCGTGAATCACTATCACAAACCAAAGATGATGCCTAGATCCCATAGAAGGGAGCAAATCTGATAACACAGTTGATAGCATTGGAGACGTTGTAATATAAAGCAGCCAACCGGTCTACTTGAAACTTCAGTAGAAGAGATTTGGGTTATGCTAATCTACAAAAGCAAATGAGCCTGGTTTACAAGTAGCTTTCTTCCTATAGACCGTAACCCCCTGCGAATGAATCCTTTGAGCACCCTATTCTTTTATATCACTTTCACTTGATGTGAAGTAACATATAAGAGATTACTAATTAATAGAATACTTCACATGACTTTTGAACAAAAAGGTCACAAGGTCATGGTTGCAGATATAACAATAGTAGTGTTAGCAAATTCAAAAATCAGAAAGATAAAACATCCCACATGATTACTCCAACAGCTATGACCACCTTCACTTGACTGATACACTCTCCTACCTAGGAATATGGTCTGGCCCATTTTTTTACACGATTAGCGTTGAAACCCATTATCAAATTCAAGTTATCACTTATGAGCCACTAAAGACCAAGGAAACAGTTATGGTGACATAAGGAATATCTTATTTTGGCATCTATAAAAGCTGCCACCTCATTTCTAATTGAAAGAGTCATTATTTGGTTTATTAAGAATGGCACTTGCTACCATGTGACGTTCTTATCCAAATTTATTTTTGGGTAATTACCAACTACCCACATAATTAAGAATTATCTCAAATTACTTAAAATACTTCTTACTTTTAATACACTTTATATACCCCACTATCATGGTCATGTGGTACCATATAAAATAAATACATACACTATTATTTCAGTAAAATATCCATGTAAAAATACATATATTTACTCAATTTATAATTTTCCTAATCTCATATAAAGAGTACAAATTCTCGTACGCTCAATTCTTGAAATGATAAAAAGATAACCTCATTTTCTTGTGAGAAAATAATATACATCTCTACAATAAAGAAAATCTCATAAACTTTCTCATATTATGAGTATAATTTAAAACATATTCGAAAGTAGTAATATTAATAAAAATATAAAATTATATTTTTCAAACCATTTTTTTTCTTTACAAAAATGTTCCACTCAAAATACCATNCCTCCACGTGTCAAGTCCAATAGTCAATAATAGAGACAACCTAGTTTAATTCCAAACAACCTAAGTCTCTTGTCTGAAGCTCTTATTCTTCTTTTCTTTAATTTTTAGTAGGTGACTCCGCCGACTCCAATTCTCTCTGATGAGAAGCTTGCTCAACATCCCCCATCAAGTTGGTGGGTAAAGAAGTTATCCCCAACTGCGAAGAAGTAACTTGTGAGATGGCCCTGATAAGGCTTTGGTGAAAAATATCTGCTAGTTGTGAAGATGAGGGAACATAGGACAAAGTAATGAGACCGGGGAGAAACTATTGCCAGACAAAGTGACAGTCCAATTCTACGTGCTTCGTCCATTCGTGGAAAATAGGGTTGCGTGCTATGTGAATCGCCGATTTGCTATCAGAGAGAACTGGGACTGGTAGAGAAGGTGGTACTGACAGATCTTCGAGCAAATGAGTGAGCTATTCAAAGGAGTAGAGAACAAGTGAGTATTAAATTTGGTCACTGTTCTGAAATTTGTCAAAGGAGTAGAGAACAAGTGAGTACTAAATATAGTAAAGACATACAGGCCTTGTGCTAGCCATGACTATTGCATGAAAGGAAAAACATACCAAGGGCATGGGGATGTGTCCAGTACTCTTGGCAACAGGAAGCATGTACTGGTAATTGTAATCGTTGCAATTATTTATTGATTCGGTGTGTTCAAAAATAACTGATGGACGGAAAATTAAGAAGGAAACCATCTTGAATTCTACCATGTCTAAAGTTAAAGCCACTCGTCAGTTGTCACTTTGAATAATACTCTTCTCCCTTTAAAGAGAGAATTGTGTATTCCTTCATAACGAGGCCACCGTTTCTGGAATTTAAACTCATTCTTCTTATCTTTCTATGCCTTTTATGTTGTGGTTACATTTAACCGCATATTCACAAACAAGCAATGTTGAAACTTATGTGGCCTTGAAGTTTGGTCTTACTAGTTGGATACTGTAAGGTGTTTGTCCAGATTTTTTTATCATAATTGGTTTTCCTATTTCATGAAGGAAAGGACAACATATTTATCATAATTGGATTTTTCTTTTCCTAGAAGGAAAATACAATTCTTCCATATTTCGCTAGTCCCTTCTCTTGTAGGAAAAGGTTTGGAATTCTATAAATTGAGGATCCGCCCTTCTCATTCAGTAGCATCCACAATGTAGCCTCATGTAGCTTGAGAGTCTTGTTTAGGGGGAGAACTTTACGGGACAAGTGTTAGTGTGTCACTTGTGTTTTCCTCTTCGTAAGGTTGTTCTCTTGAGATTTTGTACTTTCCTTTATTATAGTGGATTGCTCATCTCCGCCGTGGACGTAGGTCAATTGACCGAACCACGTTAAATATTCGTGTCTCTTTTGGTATATTTCTCTTTGTTGTATAATTTATCGTTGTTGAAGGGTTGCTTTACTAGCTTCCGCATGACACCTGACTTTTATTCGGTCCTAACAAGTGGTATCAAGAGGTTTAAGGCAGGTTCATCTTGGTGGGTTTAGTTGTAGCCGCAACCTATTTGACGGTAATCATGTTTTTTGTCTGAGAATTTGACCGAAGTGCTACGCACGTTGAGACAAACTTTGCGGCGGAGATTTCGAGATGCGACCTATTGAAGGCTATGTGAAGAAGGTGGATCAAGTTTATTTTGTCAGAAAATTCAGGCCAAGGGGCAGAATTATTAGGTGTTTGTCCAGATTTTGTTACCATAATTGGTTTTCCTATTTCATGAAGGAAAGGACAACATATTTACCATAATTAGATTTTTCTTTTCCTAGAAGGAAAATATAATTCTTCCATGTTTGGCTAGTCCCTTTTCTTGTAGGAAAAGGTTTGGAGTTCTATAAATTGAGGATCCGCCCTTCTCATTAGTAGCATCCACAATGTAGCAACATGGAGCTTGAGAGTCTTGTTTAGGAGGAGAACTTTACGGGACAAGTGTTAGTGTGTCACTTGTGTTTGCCTCTTCGTGAGGTTGTTCTCTTGATATTTTGTACTCTCCTTTATTGTAGTGGATTGCTCATCTCCGCCATAGACGTAGGTCAATTGACTGAACCACGTTAAATATTTGTGTCTCTTTTGGTATATTTCTCTTTGTTGTATAATTTATCGTCGTTGATGGTTTGCTTTACTAGCTTACGCATGACACGTGACTTTTTTTCGGTAACAGATACAAGGCGTATCTGTGTTTGGCTTCGAACTCACAAATACAAAGGCATTAGGTTACTATCATTCTTATGATTAGTATCATTATGGCATGTTTAGTGATTATGTTATTGAAAGACTCAAAGAAAAAAACCAATGGATGGCTTACGTGTTAAATGAGGATGTTGAAACCAAGATCATCCGTCATAGTTTGGGCAAACGGCGCCACAAATCACAGGAACGGAAGCCATCCTGAAGTCATTTCCCTTTGCTGCTTGGTCAATCACTAGTCGAAGGCAACAGTTGTGTCTGCTAGAATAATATAGTCAACTTCTATAAAGAAGTGGCAGCATAAAACACTTGAAAACTCAGTAGTTGCGTTTCATGCAGAGAAAGATAACCGATCTTTCTAATCATTGGCCTCTTTGTGGGATTAACTTCATCAGAAAGTGATAACTATACATGGTTATGCTTTATTTACTCTACTTGATTTTCTACCCCATGTGATTTATGAAACTTAGTTTCTACCAGCAATAGTGTTGATGCTTATTATCTATTCATACTACAAATCAAGAATTACGTGCATGATGGAGAATGACATGTGTTTATTTATTTATTCCTTTGACCAAATGAAAAACTCTCAGTAGTTGGTATATAAGTTTGGTAGCATTCTTGAAATTATATGAAAATTTAATTTCAAGGTTTTGTAAGATGTTAATTAGGCTTACATTGATACTTGAAAGTATTCTTGAGATCATGAATATAATATATGTAAAGATGAACATATATGTGTTTGACTAATAGAGAAATAGATCAAACGGTTTAAAGTGTTATAATGGTTTAGTTGAAAAACCATTTGGAAAGGGAATTAAAATTCTCGTGATTTTCTACACCCGTTATGGAGAATAAAATCTTCGTGATTTTCTACACCCGTTATGGAGAATAAAATCTTCGTGATTTTCTACTCCTGCTTCGAGATCAAAATCTGCGTGATTTTGTACTCGTTTGTTGAGATTAAAGTCTTTGTGACTTTCTACTCATTTGTCGAAAATTAAAGTCTAAGTGACTTTATACTCGTTTTGGAGATTAAAATCTTAGTGATTATCTATTCTAATTTATTATTCGGTTTGAAGATTAAAAACTTCACCGTTTATTAAATTTGATTGTGTCGCATATTATTCGGTTTGCAGATTAAAAACTTCACCGTTTATTAGATCTAGTTGTATCAGATTTTACTCGGTTTGAAGATTAAAAACTTCACTGTTTATTAATTCAGAATGTGTCAAATTGGTTTGAAGATTAAAAACTTCACCATTTGTTAATTCTGGTTCTGTCGTGACACAAACAACAGTTCTTGTGGTTGGCTCAACAATGTAATAGGGGCATCGAATCTGAATCTTCTTTTGAAGAAATATGTTTGGAATATGAAATTATTCACCAAACGATCGTCCCTTAGTCACCGCAATCTAATGGAATTGCGAAAAGAAAGAATAGAACATTAAAGGAGATGACGAATGCCTTGTTAACAAGTTCTGGTTTACCTCAGAACGTTGGGGGGGGGGGGGGGGGGTAGGGGGAAGCTATTCATACAGCTAACCGGATACTGAATCGAGTTCCCCATAGCAAAACGCAATCCATTCCATATGAAAAATGGAAAGGAAGAAAACCCAACTTAAAATATTTTAAAGTGTGGGGGTATTTGTGACGACCCAAAGGGTCATCACCTGTATTCCTACTCCCTTTGTACTTCTGAGGCCGCGAAAAACCTCATTTGGGGTTGCCTCGAGTTTGTGTGCGCAGTCCGGGCTCGAAGCCGGAACGTTTAAATATGAATTTGTGAGAAAAAAATAATAAATTTGATGTTTAAATTGATTGAGTTTGACTTTGGTCAACGTTTTGGGCAAACGGGCCCGGACTCGTGAACCGACAGTCCCGGAGGGTCTGTAGGAAATTTTAGGACTTGAGTGTGTGCCCGGAATCAGATTCCGAGGTCCCAAGTCCGAGAAATGAATTATTGTGTAAAATTATTTTCTGAAAATAATTAAAGAAATTGAAAGTGTTATTTGTTTAGAAGACTGTGCTGTTGGGCTCGTATTTTGGTTCCGACGCCCGGCACAAGTCTTAAATATGATTTAAGCAATTGCTGCAAAGTTTGGTTAGATTTGGACGTCGTTTGACGTGTTTTGGACTAAAAACTCTAAACTTGATGTCTTATGAAAATTCGAAGGAAATCATGGGTCTTGAGGCCTAATTTGATGATTACGATGTTGTTTTGGCGATTGGATCGCACGGATGAGTTCGTAGGATGTTATTGAGTTAGCGTGTATGCTTGGGTTGGAGCCCCGAGGGCTCCGGTGAGTTTTGAGTAGGTCCCGGGAGGCCTTAGGCTTAAAGTATCAGATGTTGCAGTGTTGCAGGCCTCAGCGCGGCCGCGGTGCAGTCCGCGCGGTCCGCGTGGCCAGATTCAGAGGGGTCCTCAGCCTTGGTTTGACCAGCGCGGCCGCGCACCAAGTTCGTGCGGTCCGCGCTGGGAGATTCAGAGAAGGCCCCAGGTGCAAGACGCCAGCGCGGCCGCGCACCAAAATCGTGCGGTCCGCGCTGGGTAGGTTCAGAGAGTTGTTTTCCCTCCCTTCCTCGGCGCGGCCGCGAGGCATTTTTGCGCGGTCCGCGCCAGTCCTTCAGCAAAGTATATAAATCTGAGATTTTCAGTCATTTTACACTTTTTCAAAACCCAAAACACAAGAGTCGATTTTCCAAACGATCCTTCTCCTTCAAAACGATTGGTAAGTGATTTCTAACTTATTTTTCTTTGCTTCTTAATATCTTTAAACATAATTCCAACTTCAAAACAAAGGTTTTAATGGGGGAACTTAGGAATTTAGGGTAGAACTAGGGTTTCAAAATTTGGGGGTTTTGGACCTCAATTTGAGGTCCGATTCCAAGATAATTTATATATCTGAGTTCATGGGGGAATGGGTAATCGGGTTTTGGTTCGAACCTCGGGTTTTGACCACGTGGGCCCGGGGGCGATTTTGGAATTTTTGGGAAAAACTTTGGGAAAGTCATTTTTATGCATTCAAATTGATTCATTTAGCGTTTATTAAAGCAATTAAGTAATTTGTGGCTAGATTCGAGCGGATTGGAGGTGGAATCACGGGGTAAAGCCATAGTGGAGGCTTGAGTTGAGTTCAAGGCATCGAGGTAAGCGTTTGGTCTAACCTTAGCTTGAGGGATTAGGAGTTGAGTCCTATTTGCTATGTGTTAATTGTTGAGTATGACGTATAGGCATGGTGACGAGTATCTATACGTTGGTGTCTAGCATGACCGTGAGTCTTTAAATTGTGAATATCTTGATTTCGTTGTATTCCTCTTACCTTGGTGATGATTCCTAATTGTTGTGAAAAGCTTGTGAAAGGAAATTGTGACCTATGAACATCGAGGAGCATTGG
>NW_017672761.1:0-17214 GCF_001879085.1 Nicotiana attenuata | reverse complement strand
AGGCCTTGGACAAGGTCAAGATCATTCAGGAGAGGCTTCGTTCAGCACAATCTAGGCAGAAGAGTTATGCAGACCATAAGGTTCGAGATGTAGCTTTCATGGTTGGTGAGCAGGTATTGCTCCGAGTGTCGCCTATGAAGGGCGTGATGAGATTTGGGAAGAAGGGCAAGCTTAGCCCTAGGTACATTGGCCCGTTTGAGATTCTTGACCGAGTGGGAGAGGTGGCTTATAGACTTGCGTTGCCACCCAGCTTATCAGCCGTGCATCCAGTTTTCCATGTATCCATGCTTCGGAGGTATCACGGCGATCCTGCCCACGTGTTAGATTTCAGTTCTGTCCAGTTGGACAAGGACTTATCCTATGAGGAGGAGCAGGTAGCTATTCTGGACCGGCAGATTCGTCAGTTGAGGTCCAAGAGTTCTCCTTCTGTTCGTGTTCAGTGGAGAGGTCAGCCTCCTGAAGCATCGACCTGGGAGTCCGAGTCCGATATGCGGAGCCGTTATCCCCACCTTTTCCCCGACTCAGGTACTCTTTTCTTTTGTCCGTTCGAGGACGAACGGTTGTTTTAGAGGTGGAGAATGTGACGACCCAAAGGGTCATCACCTGTATTCCTACTCCCTTTGTACTTCTGAGGCCGCGAAAAACATCATTTGGGGTTGCCTCGAGTTTGTGTGCGCAGTCCGGGCGCGAAGCCGGAACGTTTAAATATGAATTTGTGAGAAAAAAATAATAAATTTGATATTTAAATTGATTGAGTTTGACTTTGGTTAACGTTTTGGGCAAACGGACCCGGACTCGTGAACCGACAGTCCCGGAGGGTCCGTAGGAAATTTTGGGACTTGGGTGTGTGCCCGGAATCAAATTCCGAGGTCCCAAGTCCGAGAAATGAATTATTGTGTGAAATTGTTTTCTGAAAATAATTAAAGAATTTGAAAGTGTTATTTGTTTAGAAGACTGCGCTGTTGGGCTCGTATTTTGGTTCCGACACCCGGCACAAGTCTTAAATATGATTTAAGCAATTGCTGCAAAGTTTGGTTAGATTTGGACGTCGTTTGACGTGTTTTGGACTAAAAACTCTAAGCTTGATGTCTTATGAAAATTCGAAGGAAATCATGGGTCTTGAGGCCTAATTTGATGATTACGATGTTGTTTTGGCGATTGGATCGCACGGATGAGTTCGTAGGATGTTATTGAGTTAGCGTGTATGCTTGGGTTGGAGCCCCGAGGGCTCGGGTGAGTTTTGAGTAGGTCCCGGGAGGCCTTAGGGTTAAAGTATCAGATGTTGCAGTGTTGCAGGCCCCAGCGCGGCCGCGGTGCAGTCCGCGCGGTCTGCGTGGCCAGATTCAGAGGGGTCCTCAGCCTTGGTTTGACCAGCGCGGCCGCGCACCAAGTTCGTGCGGTCCGCGCTGGGAGGTTCAGAGAAGGCCCCAGGTGCAAGACGCCAGCGCGGCCGCGCACCAAAATCGTGCGGTCCGCGCTGGGTAGGTTCAGAGAGTTGTTTTCCCTTCATTCCTCGGCGCGGCCGAGGGGCAGTTTTGCGCGGTCCGCGCCAGTCCTTCAGCAAAGTATATAAATCTGAGATTTTCAGTCATTTTACACTTTTTCAAAAAACCCAAAACACAAGAGGCGATTTTCCAAACGATCCTTCTCCTTCAAAACGATTGGTAAGTGATTTCTAACTTATTTTTCTTTGCTTCTTAACATCTTTAAACATAACTCCAACTTCAAAACAAAGGTTTTAATGGGGGAACTTGGGAACTTAGGGTAGAACTAGGGTTTCAAAATTTGGGGGTTTTGGACCTCAATTTGAGGTCTGATTCCAAAATAACATATATATCTGAGTTCATGGGGGAATGGGTAATCGGGTTTTGGTTCGAACCTCGGGTTTTGACCACGTGGGCCCGGGGGCGTTTTGGGGATTTTTGGGCAAAACTTTGGAAAATTCATTCTTATGCCTTCAAATTGGTTTAACTAGCATTTGTTGATACATTTGAGTAATTTGTGACTAGATTCGAACGGTCTTGAGGTGAATTCGAAGGGTAAAGCTATACTAGAGGCTTGAGTTGAGTTTGGAGCTTTCGAGGTAAGTGTTTGGTTTAACCCTAGCTTGAGGGAATAGGAGTCGAGTCTGTTTGCTAATTGCTAAATGATCGAGTACGGTGTATAGGCATGGTGACGAGTTCCTATACATTGGGGTCTAGCATGACCGTGAGTCCTTATATGAAGATTTTTGGATATTTTTATACATTCCATGCTTTATAGATGGCTTCTATGCGTTGTAGACACCTTGTGAAAGATATTGTGATTGTAGAACTTCGTGGAGCATTGGCTCGGTCTGAAATACAAATGGTGAGAGCATGTGAAATGAGAAATGCCTTAGAGCTTGACACGAGTGCTAAGAGAGTTAGGATATAAAAATGAGAGAAAAAGAGAAATAACGATATACTCTTGCATGGTTGTCATTGGTTGTTTGTGTACCCTTGTTGGGATTTCTTTCCAAATACTTGTTTACTCCCTTGCCCTTTATTTGTGACTGTTGCTTGGGCAGGGTTGAGAGGTATACATTACGGATCGGGTTGCACGCCGCAACAATGTTATATGTGGATCGGGTTGCACGCCGCAACAGTTATACTTGTGGATCTGGTTGCACGCCGCAACAATGTTATATGTGGATCGGGTTGCACGCTGCAACAGTTATAATTGTGGATCGGGTTGCATGCCGCAACAATGTTATATGTGGATCGGGTTGCATGCCGCAACAGTTATAATTGTGGATCGGGTTGCACGCCACAACAGTGATAATTGTGGATCGGGTTGCACGCCGCAACAGTTATTGATGCAAATGTGTTTAGTGTCGGTATTAGTTTCTTGTTCGCTTTAAATTGTAAGTTGCACCTAGATTGATTACTTCGGATACTGTTACTGTTGTTACCTCCCCACAGCATGTTTCCCCCTCCTATATTTCTAGTTGTTTGGTATCTTGTTTCCGTTGTATATTTATAACTGCACAGGTTTATGTGGTGTCCAGTCTAGCCTCGTCACTACTTTGTCGGGGTTAGGCTAGACACTTACCAGCACATGGGGTCGGTTGTGCTGATGCTACACTCTGTGCATTTTTGCACAGGTCCAGGTTTTGAGCAGCAGCAGCAGCATTAGCACGGGGGCGCACCTTCAGTCCAGAGAGAGACCCGAGGTAGCTTGCAGGCGTCCGCAGGCCCGGCGTCTCCCTTCTATCTTTACATTTTGGCTGTCATCTCATTGTACCCGAGATAAACAGATTATGTTTCTTTCAGACTTTGTATGTAGAACTCCTTAGATGTTCGTGAGTATGTGACTCCAGTCCCGGGGTAGGGATATATGTGTGGAACTTCTGTATTATTGATCATCTATCTACATTTAAGTCTTCCGCTTGTGATTTTAATTCCGCCGCCTTTATTTAATACCGTTAATTGTAAAAGGGAAAAGGTGTTTAATGAATTTGTTAATTAAGTTGGCTTGCCTAGCTCCGTTAGTAGGCGCCATCACGACTCCCGATGGTGGGAAATCCGAGTCGTGACAGTATTCGGCTAAAGTGCAAGTTCCTAAACCCAAAAGGGTAAAAATTTGACCAAAAATCGTTGATTGCGTTTTCGTAGGATATGCAACAAATAGTAAGGCATATCATTTTCTGGTTCATAAATAAGAAAACCACGACATTCATATTAATACGGTAATTGAATCAGATAATGCTGAATTCTTTGAGAATATTTATCCGTATAAAATGGAATGTGAGTTGTCTAATGAAAAATCTAAGCGACCTCGTGAAGAAGCAAAGGAAAGTACGTTTGATGAGGAAAATCCAAGACGTAGTAAACGTCAAAGGACAGCTACTTCCTTTGGACTAGATTTTCTGGCATTCTTATTGGAAAATGAGCCTCAAACGTTCAAAGAAGCAATGTCTTCCTCGGAAGCACAATATTAGAAAGAGGCAGTCAATAGTGAGATAGAATCCATATTAAGTAATCATACTTAGGAATTGGTTGATCTTCCTCCGGGAAATAAACCTTTTTATTCTAAATGGATTTTCAAAAAGAAAATGAAAGTTGATGGTACTATTGACAAATATAAGGCAAGATTAGTTGTTAAAGGGTTTAGACAACAAGAAGGTCTTGATTATTTTGATACATACTTGCTGGTAACGAGGGTTACATCTACTCGGGTGTTAATAGTATTAGTCGTCGTGTATGGCCTTGAAATCCATCAGATGGATGTAAAGACAACCTTCTTAAATGGAGATATGGAGGGAGAAATTTATATAGAACAACCTAAAGGTTTCGTGGTTCCTGGAAAAGAAAAGAAGGTGTATCGACTTGTTAACTCACTTTACGGACTAAAACAAGCACCCAAACAATGGCATGTGAAATTTGACTAGAAAATGTTATCAAATTATTTCAAACTAGTGTATTTACATTAAAAATGCTCTAAATTATGTAGTCATTGTTTGTTTATATATGGATTATATATTGATAGAAAAGGCACATGAAACATGTGAAATTTAGGGGCATTTACCTTATGCATAACAAAAGCTAATGTTAAGACGTGATGTATATATTATCTAGAAGAATTAGATTATATAATTCTTCGAACCCCATGAATCCTTAGGGATATTGATATGGTAGTCAGTAAATTCATTACTTGTTCAGTCTTAGTGATGACTAGTGATGAAACTACAAATTCGAAAGTTGTTTACGTGCATTTCCCAAAATGATTTGTTCTTTCTTGAACATTTATAATATTAGCTCTTTTACGAAAGGATTTCACTTGGAAGGCTGTGATTTTTCATGAAAAGTTCGTTTGTATTTCTTGTATAAATATGATCGTTCATAAACGAACGTATTAAGACATTGGTCTATAATGAGGTGAATCAACCGACGACATGACTAAAATCCATTGCAAGTTGGATTTTTTTCATGAATGAAGGTGCTATAATTTGCATGTCATATAGACGTATGAATAAATAGCATAGTAATGCCTGAAAATGGCAGATGATTGCGAAATGTGTTATATATTAAAAGGTTGTGGCCACAACTGATGTCAATCATTCCATCTGTTGTTATAATATACTATTACTACATTAAGTATAGTCAATAATATGATATGCAATCGAAAGTCGAGATGTATTAGTCTACAACATAAGAAAGTTTGCATTGAACTTTCATGACAATGAAACGAGTTTTGAAGTATTTGAAATATACTTCAAATTATGTTTTGCACTACGATAAGTATCCCGCGATAATAGAGGGGTATAGTGATGAAAATTAGATCACCGGGTCAACCGATTCTAAACAATCGGTGGAGGAGCGTTGTCTTGGAAATTGTCCGACCAAATGTGCATTGACCGCTCTACAGTGGAGGCTGAGTTATAGCGTTAGACAAGGCCGGTGAAGAAGCTGAATGGCTCCGGAATTTCTTGAAAGATATTCTATTTTTGCCCAAACCTTTGGCACCTATATGTATACATTGTGATAGTCAAGCGGCAATAGGCAAGGCAGGGAGCATTATGTATAACGAAAAATCTCGTCACTTTCGACGGAGACACAGTACCGTTAGACAACTACTCTCTAGTGGTATTATCATGATTGACTACGTAAAGTCAAGAGATAACGTGTCGGATCCACTTACAAAAGTCCTATCTAGAGAGGCAGTTGAAAGATCATTGAAGGGAATGGGGCAAAGGCCTAGGACAAGTCATCATGGCGGTAACTCTACCTAGCAGACTGGAGATCCCAAGAGTTAGGTTCAAAGAGATCAAACAAAGTTATGAATGACGGTTCAACATTGTCAAATAACTCAATCCATTCTCGTGATAAAGACAATGTTCAGAAATCAAGGTAAAGCATTAAGGCTTTTTGATGAGTCAATAATGCTTAAATCTTTTAAATGATTTGGTATGTTTGGGAGGATATGACCAGATAGTGTGTCTATAGGATTACACGTTTAGAAATCACCTATGTGAGTGTGAAGTGTAAGCCGCTTTAAGGGGAATGAAAGTAAAGGCCCATTCTCTAAGCACTCATGAAATCAGGCGGTGTTCATGGCTGAAACGAGCACAACCGTGAGAACCAAAGACGGTTAAGGATTGATTGTGTGACTTATGGTTGTCTAGGTATACACCAAAGCTCAACGATTCAAAGACATCAAATCTACCGATAGACCGAGTATATCCAACATAAGCTCACTACGGAAAGTTTAAAGGAAAACCTACTTATCCAGATGCGATTAATCCTTACTTGCGAATCACACAATTTTTATGCATTTTTTCATTATATATCCATTCCCCATTCATGTGGGGGATTGTTGCACTTTTATTAAGGGGTGTGAATGGGAAATGGAAGAGACACCTCTTGGATTGCACCTCTTCATCTCACCCTTTCATTGTCTATAAATTTAGAGGCTTGGCCTCATTTTTCACACAAGGAAAATCTAAAATCTTCTCCTCTCTTTTCTACATTGTTGCATTATTTTCTAAATAAACATCAAGTGTCATGTGTGATTTGATCCATTTGTTGAGTTCGCTGAAGTTCTGCTATTTGAAGTGCTGCTATCACAGAATAGTTATTTCGTTCTATCCTGGGAGGAATTAATCTGTATACCTTGGGCAACAGTGAGGGGATTAAATTCCTTAAGGACACACTGTGCATTCAGTGGGCTCGGAATTATTTTACAATTTGTTTATTAAACTAACATTTTGTTAGCGTCTTTAATTTTCTGATTTTGAACACAATATTACCAACACTTTCTTATGGTACATTGTATTGCCACTAATCTATATTTTTTAGGTAGATGTGGTTGATCCATTTGACCCACAACAACTCAGACTTTTGAGCTATGTCCTATACATACTTCCCTATGGCTCCCTCGTCATTCCATGCCATACAATCCTTTATCCAAATCCCTCCCTCTTGTTTTGGTCGACAAACAAGTCCAAAGTTATGTAACGTAAAATATAATTAGCAATTAAAACATAGTAACAGAGTTACAAAATGTATTTGCAATAGTATAATACTCTGTTTCATTTTAGATGTTGGGTACGACGTTTAAGAGAAAAGACTTTGATTAACACAAACAAAAAATAGAACTTGTAATTTAAACATGTGAGGATATTCTTATAGCTATTATATATAAGAGAGACTAAAAAGAAAGAATAACATATAAAATAGAATATATGAAGTAGTACGCAATTATGCCAATAAGGACAGTTAACCTGAACCCTGGCACTTACTTGTCTTGCTAAAATTGGCAGGATGGTGTTTAGTTTCTTGTCTTCTACAACTTTCCAGGTCACCCATACAGTTAGTTATGCCGAAAGAAATGCAATGTTTCTTGAACTTTAATTGAGCATAACCTGGCATCTTTTAATCTGTTTGCTTTCACTTAGTTCAGTATAAGAATTTCATTTGCGCATTAATTGCATTTTCAATTTCATCCAGACGCAGGGAGAATACGAGTTTCTTGAATATTGATCTTCTATTATTTAGTTTGTTGCAGCAAGTGAAATTAGTTCTTTATAGAAGCTTTTGTTAGGCGTAATAAAAGGAAACATGACGTTTCTATATTCAACTAATATACGGAAGGTTAAAAGTACACTACTTTTCTCCAGACTTCTAACTTTTTACTGCAAACTTTTCAAGAGTTGGAGCTCTTACTTTGACTCCTAACAGAAAGTCCTTGCTTTCAAGTAAAACTGTGACGACCCGACCCGTCGTTCCGTGAGAATCGCTTCGTTTCCCCCATTTCCTGCTTCGTTATGCTTCATTATCAGTGTCTTGTGTGAACGAGTTGAATTGGGTTGATTTTTGGAAGGAAATGAGACACTTAGTCTCTTTAAGGAGGGCTTGTTTTGGAAAAGTCAACCGGATGTTGACCTATGAGTTAGAGGGCTCGGATGTGGATTCCGACGATTCAGTTAGCTTCGGGGGATGATTTGTGACTTAGGAGTGTGATCGGAAGTGATTTTGGAGGTCCGGTGTAGAATTAGGCTTGAATCCGATGTAAATTTGGTGTTTTGATGTTAGTTTTGGTGTTTTAAAAATATTAATTAAGTTTCTAGTTTGAGAAAAGCGGCAAAGTATGGGATCGGGCTGCGCGCCGCAGCGGTATGAAATTGATATTGATATGAGGCCGAGGGCCTAGTTGATGCCACGATATGGCTTATTATTGCGCTTGGGCCGCAAGGGGCCCCTCCCGGAGTCTGCACACCCCTAGTGAGCGCCGTCGACGATAAATAAATGGAGCGGGCTGCACGCCGCAGCGGGTACTGGAGAGTACCGGTCTATGTGTTGCATTGCATATTTGATTGTCATTTAATTATTTATCTATTGTGGGATTTTCCATAATTGTTTTCACTAATTTTACTGATTTTATAATACTGGGTTCAAGTTGCTGTATTTATAGAATTACTTTGTGCCTATTCAAGATTTCTTATTCTCAGCCTTTATTTATGTTTATTACTCACTGGGTCGGAGTACTCACATTACTCCCTGCACCTTGCGTGCAGATCCAGGTACACCTGAGGCTGTGTGAGGACTTCTCTGCCTAGCATCATATCTGGAAGTTTCAAGGTAGCTGCATTTGACGTTCGCAGTCCTGATCTTCCTTCTATCTTATCTGCTTTATTTCCGCATTTCTAGAGAACGATATGTAGTAGGTTGATACTCATGTATTAGAGGCTCAGATTTGTGACACTGGATTCTTCGGGCTGTGTAGTAGTATTTCTACTTGGGTTTTCCGCATGTTTTAACTATATTTCAGAGTTTTAGTATTATGACTTAGTAATTATTTGTGTTAATTGAATCATGAGCCGTATAAAAAAGGGTTAAGGTTGTTGAATTGGTCGGGCTTGCCTAGTAGTGTGTTGGGCGCCTGTCACACCTCCTTTTTCTCTTACTACACCCCCGAAAGGGTATAATACAAGGAGTTTTTCCATTTAAGGACAATCGAAACGGGATTCGTTTTATTTAAGATTCAGAGTCGCCACTTGGGAAATTTATGGTGTCCCAAGTCACCGGTTTGAATCCCGAATCGAGGATAAGGTTTGACTCTGTTTAACAGTCGCGAACCAGAAATCCGGGTAAGGAATTCTGTTAATCCGGGAGAAGGGGTTAGGCACTCCCGAGTTCTGTGGTTCTAGCACGGTCGCTCAACTGCTATATTTGGCTAAAGTCTGATTTTAATGCATGTTATCCTATTGCAATTTTAGAATTGTTTAACCGCTTTTAATTAGTTTTTATGAAAGTGAACGTCGTTTAAGAGCGTGTTTTTGGATCACGTCACATGAAATGCACCCGGATCCTTGACACCTCTTATTCAACGTTTTGGGATTTGGATTTGGATCGCATGACATGCACACCCGTAGTTAAGAAGGTAATATTATTAAAATGCGCGCCTAAAGTGTCTAGCGTCTTGTTAACTTTGTGGGAAGCCATGAAAATTCGCTAAATGGCATGTCCCGAATTTCTAAAATATTTTTAAGAAAGCATTTAATGAGGGCCCCGCAATTTATGCATTTTGTTTGGCGAGGCTCATCTCGTCTTATTATTTAAAGGCCATCCTAGAGCAAACTATAATTTTTCTATTGGGTTCGTCTCTAAAGAGCCTTAGTTAATTAATATTATTAAAGTTATAGTTAAAGTAGTCAAGGAATTTGGGCTCCGGTTCAAGTCCATACTTGAACAAGAGGTAAACCTCTTAATTCGAGTATGCTACTTAACTGGAAAGCCAAAAGCCAATACTACAAAATTAATCTCAGATTTAATACTCACAATATTCGACTTTTGAATTTGCCCCAAGATACTACAAATGAAAGCCATCGGCACTGGGCCTAAAATGGGTAGGGTTGTGGCTTGGGCTTTGTATCAGCACTGTTTCTCAGCCCTGGGCCGATAAACGAGCCCAATCAAAAGCAATGAAAGTTGTCCCAGTGATTAATTTGTTGCTTGAGATAACGAACAAAAGGGAAAATTCCAAATCCAATCCAATTGACAATTTAACTCTAAATCTGCTACTCAATCTAATTTGGCAAAAACGTTATAAGCACTTAAAGGCCCTATGCCACTAAATTCAGAACATATTTGACATGCTGGGAGATTGATTGTTTGAGCTCATAAATCACTTTTAACTATTCACCCTAACTACAGAGTCAATTCTGCTAACAATTCATCCGGGCATTGAATTTAAATCTATAATCTATTATGTGCAACAATCCCAAAAGGATAAAACAAAATCAGTCTAATCGATTGAGCGTGCTCCTACTATTGTACACGAGCTGCCGCATGTTAGAGCTTGTACAATTGGCTTTTAACATCCTGGAGCTGAGGATTAATAAGGACTTGAACAAGTCATGACTGAATAGCTAATCTGAGTTATACTAGATCTGAGTTTAGGAAATTAAAGGTCCGTACAGTCCAATGTCATACGAATACAGATCCAAAGCATGACTAAACTATACTAAACAATACATATATCAATTAATATCTATTTTGAACTACAACTAGAGAGGAAATCAAACGAGCTTGGATCTGGAAATATTTTTTTAAAATTTTCAACTCCAACTCAAGGTTACATCAGTGCAGATTCAGGTGTGTACCTGGAGGAATGAAGAAAAGGAAATATGAGTGTTAATAGGGCAGGATCAGCAGTTAACATGCCAGCAGCAACACAGCAACAGTATGACTAATTTGGAGACCAAAATAGCATCACAGCGTCCAGGAAATGACCAAGGATAACCACACCACTAGTTAACCCAAAACAAGCTTAAATGAACCCAAACACACCCAAAATTGAACCAGTAAACTTCAGAAAGCTTCCGCAAATCAGAACTTAAGCTAGAAGACTCAAATCAACTACTAGAACTTGAAATGGAAAACTAGATCTAGGAGAAGTTTTGAAATTCAATTTCAAATTTGAGTGCTATAAGTTTGAGGGATTTTCAGATTTTGAAGCTTTTGGGGGTTTTGGGTGTTCAAAAACTTGTTAATCAAGGCATTGGGGCTGCCTTTTATAGGCAACATGAGGTGCACTTTCAGATTTTTAAATTTTACATATTAGTCCCTCACTTCTTAACTTGTTACTCAAGTTAGTGCACTATGTTTCTTGCAATTGAAACTAAAGCCCTAATCTAGAAGGTCCTAGAAGACTCTACCATGTTCTACTCAATTCCAAATGCCCAAACTATCCCTGAACTTACATCTAAACTACAGCTATAACCAAACATTTTCCAAAGCTTTGAATTGAACTACTTAAACTATTATTGAATTTATCAATTGAACTAACAACCAAATTAAACTATTCCGCTAATTACCCGACTAATTAAACTGAAGAAGAACTAACTGATGATTATCCTAAACTGCAAGAATATNCAGAATTTAATTTTAATGCTCATGAACATGGAATCAAACATCAGGATTCAGATTCATGCCTCAACTAGAGTTTAAACATTTGTTAAGCTACAGATCAATACAAACGGTTGTAAGGAGCAGTGATTGAACTAGTATGATTATCAATTAAATTGGCCTGTTAAGTTCTTCCAAATCTGGTGCATAAATGCAAATTTCCTGGTTACAAGCAGACCTGCCTATTAAAATTACCTATTGAAATTCCATGTGCTCAATTGGCTATTAACACTACAAAACACATCATGCATTCGAAACTTTGATAAATTATAAACTCATTGTTTGAATCCTAGCTCAGAAAACAGACTCATATTTTCGTACACAACCCAACGAACAACTGGAGATAGTCTCATGATTCTAACGCTTTATTAAAACAATCTAGATTTAATCTCTACATACAGCGTTCAGGTATTTGGAAAATGACTTACAACTACTAGAATATATTTAAACAACCTTTAGAACAGTCCAGTTCAGTTCCATTTATACAGCCCGGCTCATGTGTATACAAATTAGAATCAAACCAATATTAAACAAAATACATCCAATCATCTAATTAATGTGTAACAATCCAGGCAAGCATGGTTCAGGGATCGAATACACAAGCATCTTTCATTTCATTTCTACTTCAAAGACACATCAAACCAAGTTCATGTGTGTACCTGGAATCAAATCAAAGGAGTGAAGAAAGAAGAGTCATCGAGCAAATTTTGGCAAACAGCAGTCACAACCAGCAACAAGAGGAGTAATTTTTGAACCAAACAGCTTGAAATCAAACACAGTAGGCTTTTGAAACTCCGACAGACCAGAATTCCATTTGATCAAACTGAATTTAAACCAAACCCAACCCAGAACCTTTGCAGCACCTCAATCACTAGGAAAACAATTGCTAGAACTTGAAATCGGCCTAGAGAACTCAATGCAACAGTATTTTTGGGAGGTTTTCTATAGCTTTTGTGTATTTTTGGAGTTTTTCAGATGAAAAAGAAATTTTCAAATTCCAGATCTGGTTTTGTGATCTGAATTCAAATTTCAATTTTTAGAGACTTAGGGAATTTTTGGGGCTTCGAAAAACTTGTCAATGAAGGCATTGGGGCTGGCTTTATAGGCAACATAAGGTGCAATTTCAGATTTTTAAATTTTATATATTAGTCCCTCATTTCTTAACTTGTTACTCAAGTTAGTGCACTATGTTTCTTGCAATTGCAACTAAAGCCCTAATCTAGAAGGTCCTAGAAGACTCTACCATGTTCTACTCAATTCCAAATGCCCAAACTATCCCTGAACTTACATCTAAACTACAGCTATTTCCAAAGCTTTGAATTGAACTACTTAAACTATTATTGAATTTATCAATTGAACTAATAACCAAATTAAACTATTCTGCTAATTACCTGACTAATTAAACTGAAGATGAACTAACTGATGATTATCCTAAACTACAAGAATATCAGAACTTAATTCAAACAAACTTAATAAAACCAACTAACAGATTATCAAACTAAAATCAGGAGTCAGAACCAATTACAATCAAACAAGCATGATTATCATTAAGCTAAAAGAACAATTTACTAAACTGGAATCAAGAATCAAATCAAACCAGACCACACAAGCAACAAGAGAAAATCAAGTAGAAATTAAACTCAGAATGGGACCAAAAATAAACTAAACGAACACTAAACTATCAGTTAAAATTATGAGAGCCAAGCGACAAAGGAAAGAAAGAAACTCAAAGAACTCGCTGATTTAGTCTCTTATTCCCAAATTCCAAATTAGGGTTCTCCGGCGATATTTGAGCATCAATCATGATAGCAGCATCATGAGGAAGGGGAGGGGATAGTGTGGGGCCAATTTGGAGTAATTAGGAGCACTTAGGATTTTGGCCGGAAAAACTCAAATTGAAATTCGAGATGCTCCGGCTAGATTTGAGGGACGGGGTTTGGGGGGTTTGAGAGAGGGGGTCTAGGCGATTCTATGGTGTTAATTTGGTCGATTTTGGACGACTTCGTGTCTTGGCCGGAAAATTTCGATTCAATATTTGAGATGATTGGATGGGATTCGAGAGAAACGGGTGATGGATTCGTAAAGGGGGGGAGAAGAAGAACTAGGGGTGTAATTTTTGTGGCGTTTGGAGGTTCTCCGCCGTCGTGGGCGATTTTCGGTGGCGGAATTAGGGCGGAAGAATGGCGGAGATATGGTGGGGAAAGGCGGCGTTATGACGGCGGCTAGGGTTTGTATTAGGGTGAGGTTTGAGGAGAGGTGGGGGGGGGGGGGGGAATGCCCTTCAGACACTTTTATATGTAGTAACCCCCCACTTGAGAGCCGTTGGATCGAATAACCTAGACGGCTAGGATTGGGTTGCCCTAGAACAACGCCGTTTGGTTGGTCTTTGAACCGGATTGGGGCGGGGATTTGGGCTGGACGGGGCATGTCTGGTTTGGGCTAAAATTAACGGGTAATGGAGCATACTGACCTGGGTTCAACAAGATCAAATAGAGAATGGCCCAATTTCAACTAAAGCATACCCAAATTCTTCTTCTCTTTATTTTATTTCCTTTTTTCTTTTCTTTTCCTTTTCGACTTTTCAACTTTTCTTTTTTTTTTAACTTTCTTTTAATCCAAAACTAAAAATAAATCTAAATTAATTCCTAAAATTGAATTAACTAAAAAAAACTAATTAAACCCAAAATGACAATTAACATAATTAATTAAAAACAAATTAAAAGAAAAACCACTAAAAATCAAAGTTAAAATTAAAGAGGTGCACATTAAACTATTTTTGTGATTTTCCCTTTTTTTTATTATTTTATAAAATAACTCAATTACTCAATTAATCCTACCATGTCAAATTGAATCCAAAATGCAAATGCCAAACATTTTTTGTATTTTTATGAATTAAAATGCACAAACAAAATGCAAACTATTAACATAAAATGCCACAAAAATTCACAAAATTGCAAATATTGAAAAGAAATTATTTTGTTTTGAATTTATGGGAGTAGCTCACATAGGGAAAAAATCACGTGCTCACAGCTGCCCCTCTTTGCCCGAAAACACGAAGAGTTTCCGTGCAAAGATAAGTGAGCGGATACGAGCGATTTTTGCCCGTTTGCATACTCCGTGTGAAGCATTTTGAAAACCATCTTACTGAACCCTGCTTCAAAGGTTGCCTGCATATCCTTGGCTATAAAGGAATGAGGTCAGTGTAGTTCTGGAAGGTTTGGTAGCTAGGACTACCAGGGCTGTGATTTCACTGCTGTTACTGCTTGCTGACCTCCTTATTACACCATATGAAAGAAGCTAGCCTAAGCTATGATCTGTGAATTACAAAAAGGTCCTATCTATGTCTTCTAACTTGCACTTTGGGTTGCCTTGAACTTGTATTCTTCCACTGGAATTCTTTTGTTGCTACCTTGAATTGCATTCTGCCGTGTTCTCCCTTTCCTCAAGTGACGCTTTGACCATTAAACTCGAAATGTAGTCCTCTGTTCTCCAGGCGGGCTCCTGACTGCTGAAACTTGAAATGTGTGCCTCTGTTCTCCAGGCAGGCTCCTGACTGCTGAAACTTGAAATGTGTGCCTCTGTTCTCCAGGCGGGCTCCTGACTGCTGAAACTTGCTATGTGTGCCTTTGTTCTCCAGGCGGGCTCCTGACTGCTGAAACTTCAAATGTGCGCTGTTGTTCTCCAGGCGGGCTCCTGACTGCTGAAACTTGAAATGCATGCCTCTGTTCTCCAGGCGGGCTCCTGACTTCAACAAAATAAACAACAAAGAAAATTTTCTGCCTCCAGTTTGGTAACTGGGTACAGCATGTTATCAAATATTAAAAATTAAAAGCTAAAATTTAAATTGCACTTCCCTTGTTCTCCAGGCGGGCTCCTGACTGCTGAAACTTGAAAAGTATTCCCTTGTTCTCCAGGTGGGCTCCTGATTGCTGAAGCTTGAAAAGTATTCCCTTGTTCTCCAGGTGGGCTACTGATTGTTGAAGCTTGAAAAGTATTCCCTTGTTCTCCAGGTGGGCTCCTGATTGTTGAAGCTTGAAAAGTATTCCCTTGTTCTCCAGGTGGGCTCCTGACTGCAACAAAATAGACAAAAACAAAGAAAACTTCTGCCCCAGTTTGGTAGCTGGGCACATGGGTGAGTGTTAAACTAAATTATTCAACCAACTATTATAAGAATTCAAAAGCTAAGTCCTATTATCCAGGGAGGTCCTGACAACTTCTAATAATTATGAACCTAAGTTATATCCTCTGAAGGTATTACTCCCATCACATTTGTTGTCTAAAAGGTCTTAAACTACTCTCCACTATCCAGGTGGGTCCTGACAACTTCTAGTTAAAAGATAGTTTTAACCTAAATTATATCTACTGAAGGTACGACTCCCACTATATCTTGTTATCTGAAGCGAACTTTAAAGCCACATCCCATTATCCAGGAGGGTCCTGACCACTCCTAATTAAATCCTATCTTAGACAACCCATGTTCTTTAGGATACATTTGTGCTAAATTATGCTACTCATGATTGTTTTGAAGTTTAAACTAAGTCCCATTTTCCAGGAGGGTCCTGAGAATTTCCGGCATACCTTTTTTGGGTGCTTGCTTTTTCCTTAAGGAGGGTTTCTCCCAAAACCAATGAAAACTTTTTGCCCCTGTTTTAATCAAAGAAAAATCTTGTCAGTTTTAAAAATGTGGTTAGTTGCCGGCATTCTTGCTAGGTACATCCCTGCTGCTGGGCTTTACTCCGTCTCGCTTTCCTGGACTTGCCTTGAATCCCCTCGACTTCCTGACCGAATTTCAACCTCTTGACTCTGATGACTCAAGTGTTCTATCCCATATTGTTGTTTTTGTATTTCTGATCCCTCTTTTGAAACTTCGCTTCTTCCCCACAATTATCCGACTAATCCACCGATGAAACTTCCAGTGGTCCTTTATGACTTACTTTGCTTTTCGACATCTTTGATATATTCTGGCCCTGTCTATACAACTAGGAAGCTGGTAGTTAGCCTTGACATTCCTTCCTTTGTTTCGAATAGAACTGACACTGAAATAACTTAAAGGTAGACCTCGAAAGAATGAAATGCAATGACCTCGATGGTTAAGGATAAAAAGAATCCGAAAACGGATGATTTGTAATGAAGAAAGAAGAGAATGAGACTTATCTGAGTGGAACGACTGATACCATTGAGCGTGCCATGCATTTTGGATTAATCAGCCTAGCCTGTCTAACCAATCAACTTTCGATTGCCACATTTGTTGTTCCTGACTTTCACAACCTGATTTCCACTCAAACCCAAACCTTGCTCGTCTTGCAATGTCCTGAGCAGCTTTTGGCCGCAGACTTGTTTCCTTGGCCTGTCTGAAAAACTCGCCTTCGCCTTACGGTGCCCGTGAGGGTTTTCACCAATCAAACTCTCTCATTTTGATTTCTCTCAACTCCCTTCGCCTTATGTTGCCCGTGAAGGTTTTCATCGATAAGACTCTCTCATTTTTTATTTTCTCTCAACTCGCTTCGCCTTACGATGCCCGTGAGGGTTTTCACCAATAAGACTCTCTCATTTTATCATTTTTTCCTTGTACCGGAGTGTTGCCCCTGACGTGAATCACTTTTACTCGCTTGTATTGGCACTTCCTGAAGATTGATCGAAAGGTCTTTCTTTGGACTGTAATGCAGGCTTTGGACAGGGTTAGGAAGAAAGGGTATCAAAGGCTCAAAACAATTCAACATGGGTTCAAAATTACAACTTTCGGAATCAGATTTCCAACAACAACTACAACTTCTGCCCCAGTTTC
>NW_017672760.1:169762-170930 GCF_001879085.1 Nicotiana attenuata | reverse complement strand
TATTTTCTCTCTATTTGTCTTTTCCTCTGTTTTTCATTTTCTGCTTTTTCCCTTTTCTTTTGCCATTGGTTTTTCTCTTCGATTTCTTTATTTTCTCTTTTTTGCGTTTTTTTTCCTTTTATTTCCTTCCCTCGTATTTTCCTTCTCTCTTTCTCTTTTCCTTTAGGGTTACGGTCGAATCCTATGGAGATTGCCTACGTATCATGACCCCGCATGAATCAGACCAAGCGTAGTTCTTCCAAATAGGGTAAATAAACTAACTCTTTTCTGGAATTTTGAAAGAAATGCTTAAATAGAAAAAAGGGAAACATTTATTTTTGATTTTTGATTTTGATTTTTCTTTTGATATTTTGAAAGAAAGAAATACTTTTATTTGAATTTTGGAGCAAAAATATTTTTCGGACTCAATTTTCGAAATTATTTATTTTATTTATTTATTTATCAAAGAAAGACATCTAAGGAGTATTTTCATGATTTATTTGACAAATAGTACCAAAATAAGTAATGATTTATTTTCACCTAAAAGGAAAAAGTGGCTATTTAAAGTGATTTAATGACTCGTTTTGTCCTGAAAGAAAGAGTGGCTATTTTTAAAATTTTTATTTAAGAAAACAAAGACTCGATTTTGCGGATACGGCCTTTCAGCACTTCCGGGAGGGAGACTTTAAGGCTGTGCCTGCTAACCGGTTAAAAATGACTCAGGGTGGCTGTTCTTGCAAAAACAACCTTCCGGCGTCCTTTTGGGGACATTCGGCTTATTTTAAAACAAGAATGGCATCACCCGATTTATTTGACAAAAAATTAAAATTTTGGTATTTTTGGCTATTTTTGCAAAAGGGTGGTTGGACCCGATGAGGGTTGCCTACGTATCTCACGTCCGGTGAGAATCAAACCAGCGTAGTTCGGGGCGATTGGGAATCGAGTAAACTAACTCTTTTTCTTTTTTTTTTCTTTTTAGAAAACATAGACCATGAAGCTTTAAGGCAAAAGAAAACATTTTTTTGTTCGAATTTTCAGATGTTGAATTTTAAGAAAAATGTTTTGAATTTCCAAGCTTTTATTTATTTATAAAAGTACTTCTAAGGAAAAGCAAAAATATTTTTGGACTTCAATTTTTTTTCAAAAATTTTTTTGACATTTAGTACTATTTTATAAAAAAAAAAACGTT